>NW_026645928.1:0-120000 GCF_949987535.1 Balaenoptera acutorostrata
CTCTCTGTAAGGGAGTCAAGGGGGTGTAAAGCGGCATAAACACAGCCGTGAAAAACAGCTAAACCCCATTATAAAAATAAATTACTTTTAAAAACCCGTGAAACAAAGACAGTGAAAGAGAGAGAAATTCTTACAAAATTCGTTCAGGGGCTGTGATGCAACCTGGATTGACCATATCTAGACCCACAGCTGAGTGAGACATAAGGGTGGACACTCTTGGGGCTGAGAGGTTTGGTGAGGTTGGGTGAGCCAGCACAGACCCTTTCAAGTAATACTGCATGGTACCCATCCCATGGGTCCCAAATCTCCAGGTTCAAGGGCGTCTTCCTACAACGAAAACAGGCATGAGAAACCCAGAAGATGGTACACCGTGTGATCGGGAAAGGTTTCTAAAACGCACCTCATTTCTCATCTCCTTTGCTCGGGTTCGCCATTCCAGCCGATTTACTAGCCATCTCCCTCCTTGGAGAATTAGCACCTTTAACCTCCTGTTCCGTACAGGTTGCAATTTGTCCTGAGGATGAACGGGAAGAGGGGGAACCAATGAGAGACTAGCTCTAGGTGTTGGGACAGGCACAGGTCACTCTATTTTCCCATCAGGAAGAAGAATTAAGCACAAGCTCAGCCTGCCCCCCAGAACCAGAAGAGGGCCTGATGCAATCCTGCGCTTTTGCGGCCAGCTCCCAAAAAAGCGAGTTGAAAAATGGAGCTCAGGGGCCCTGCAATTCACAAACCTGCAGAGTTTTAAATGATACCTCTCGTCCACAAATATATTAAGGGAAGGCAACGAAGAGGCTTTGAAAGCAAGGCAGAATTGCAGGAAACAGATTTCAGGAGGTAGATTCGAATCGCCTTGAAAGCACATGAAAAGCGGCAAAACGTGGGACAATGATGCCCTTGGCCAAAAAGGGCGTATGCGTTTTTTCCTGAATATATTCAGGAAAAAACCCATACGCCCTTTTTGGCCAACCAAGCAACCTGGAAAGGCAAATCAGCGCTCCAAAGAAGTCTCGCTTCCCAGCGGGCAAAAGGGCCATGCGGAAAAAAGTGTCCAAACAAGAAGTGCAGGACCGGCCATGGAGAAATGGGAGCCTTGCTACGCTGATGGGTGGGATGTAAATTGCCAACAGCCACTCTGGAGAAGTGTACGGTGTGTTCTGAAACATCTAAAAAACACAGCTTGGAGAGCATAGGGCACTTCCACTCATGGGCGTATAAATTGGGAAAACTAAAAATCAGCAAGACACAGGCACCCCAAAGTTTAGGGCTGCTCTGTTGACAAGAACCCCCACTTCATTACACCTTAAATATCCTAGGAAAGAGAAAAATGGATAAAGAAGTTGTGGTCCTCATGTACAATGGAATATCACTCAGCCATGAAATCAACGTCATAAGGCTAGTAGCAGCACGATGAGTGGATTTAGGTACGACGATTCTAAGTGAAATAAGTCACACAGAAAAAGACACTTATCATAAGATATCACTTCAAGAGGGAATGTAAGAACCGCTACACTTGAACTAAATTACAAAACAGAACAGAGTCACACGTTTAGGAAACACACTATGGCTGCTGAACGGGAAAGGTGAGGTGGGGTGATGCATAAAACAAGGGTTTCAAATTAGCTCAGATACCGTTCCATAAAGCCAATGTGTAATAGACAAGACCTATTCCTTTTTCAGTGAACTGGACTCAACACCCCCTATTCACCGCACAAGAATATATCTGACTAGTAAGAATCTTCAAACCTATGTATTGATATCTCTCTGTAAGTGAGTCAAGGGGGTGTAAAGCGGCATAAACACAGCCGTGAAAAGCAGCTAAACCCCATTATAAAAATAAATTACTTTTCAAAACCCGTGAAACAAAGACAGTGAAAGAGAGAGAAATTCTTACAAAATTCGTTCAGGGGCTGTGATGCAACCTGGATTGACCATATCTAGACCCACAGCTGATTGAGACATAAGGGTGGACACTCTTGGGGCTGAGAGGTTCGGTGAGGTTGGGTGAGCCAACGCAGACCCTTTCAAGTAATACTGCATGGTACCCATCCCATGGGTCCCAATCTCCAGGTTCAAGGGCATCTTCCTACGTCGAAAACAGGCATGAGAAACCCAGAAGATGGTACACCGTGTGATCGGGAAAGGTTTCTAAAACGCACCTCATTTCTCATCTCCTTTGCTCGGGTTCGCCATTCCAGCCGATTTACTAGCCATCTCCCTCCTTGGAGAATCAGCACCTTTAACCTCCTGTTCCGTACAGGTTGCAATTTGTCCTGAGGATGAACGGGAAGAGGGGGAACCAATGAGAGACTAGCTCTAGGTGTTGGGACAGGCACAGGTCACTCTATTTTCCCATCAGGAAGAAGAATTAAGCACAAGCTCAGCCTGCCCCCCAGAACCGGAAGAGGGCCTGAAGTAATCCTGCGCTTTTGCGGCCAGCTCCCAAAAAAGCGAGTTGAAAAATGGAGCTCAGGGGCACTGCAATTCATAAACCTGCAGAGTTTTAAATGATACCTCTCGTCCACAAATATATTAAGGGAAGGCAACGAAGAGGCTTTGAAAGCAAGGCACAATTGCAGGAAACAGATTTCAGGAGGTAGATTCGAATCGCCTTGAAAGCACATGAAAAGCGGCAAAACGTGGACAATGATGCCCTTGGCCAAAAAGGGCGTATGCGTTTTTTCCTGAATATATTCAGGAAAAAACGCATACGCCCTTTTTGGCCAACCAAGCAACCTGGAAAGGCAAATCAGCGCTCCAAAGAAGTCTCGCTTCCCAGCGGGCAAAAGGGCCATGCGGAAAAAAGTGTCCAAACCAGAAGTGCAGGACCGGCCATGGAGAAATGGGAGCCTTGCTACGCTGATGGGTGGGATGTAAATTGCCAACAGCCACTCTGGAGAAGTGTACGGTGTGTTCTGAAACATCTAAAAAACACAGCTTGGAGAGCATAGGGCCCTTCCACTCATGGGCGTATAAATTGGGAAAACTAAAAATCAGCAAGACACAGGCAGCCCAAAGTTTAGGGCTGCTCTGTTGACAAGAACCCCCACTTCATTACACCTTAAATATCCTAGGAAAGAGAAAAATGGATAAAGAAGTTGGGGTCCTCATGTACAATGGAATATCACTCAGCCATGAAATCAACGTCATAAGGCTAGTAGCAGCATGATGAGTGGATTTAGGTACGACGATTCTAAGTGAAATAAGTCACACAGAAAAAGACACTTAACATAAGATATCACTTCTAGAGGGAATGTAAAAACCGCTACACTTGAACTGAATTACAAAACAGAACAGAGTCACACGTTTAGAAAACACACTATGGCTGCTGAACGGGAAAGGTGAGGTGGGGTGATGCATAAAACAAGGGTTTCAAATTAGCTCAGATACCGTTCCATAAACCCAATATGTAAGAGACAAGACCTATTCCTTTTTCAGTGAACTGCACTCAACACCCCCTATTCACCGCACAAGAATATATCTGACTAGTAAGAATCTTCAAACCTATGTATTGATATCTCTCTGTAAGTGAGTCAAGGGGGTGTAAAGCGGCATAAACACAGCCGTGAAAAGCAGCTAAACCCCATTATAAAAATAAATTACTTTTCTAAACCCGTGAAACAAAGACAGTGAAAGAGAGAGAAATTCTTACAAAATTCATTCAGGGGCTGTGATGCAACCTGGATTGACCATACCTAGACCCACAGCTGATTGAGACATAAGGGTGGACACTCTTGGGGCTGATAGGTTCGGTGAGGTTGGGTGAGCCAACGCAGACCCTTTCAAGTAATACTGCATGGTACCCATCCCATGCGTCCCAAATCTCCAGGTTCAAGGGCATCTTCCTACGTCGAAAACAGGCATGAGAAACCCAGAAGATGGTACACCGTGTGATCGGGAAAGGTTTCTAAAACGCACCTCATTTCTCATCTCCTTTGCTCGGGTTCGCCATTCCAGCCGATTTACTAGCCATCTCCCTCCTTGGAGAATCAGCACCTTTAACCTCCTGTTCCGTACAGGTTGCAATTTGTCCTGAGGATGAACGGGAAGAGGGGGAACCAATGAGAGACTAGCTCTAGGTGTTGGGACAGGCACAGGTCACTCTATTTTCCCATCAGGAAGAAGAATTAAGCACAAGCTCAGCCTGCCCCCCAGAACCAGAAGAGGGCCTGCAGCAATCCTGCGCTTTTGCGGCCAGCTCCCAAAAAAGCGAGTTGAAAAATGGAGCTCAGGGGCACTGCAATTCACAAACCTGCAGAGTTTTAAATGATACCTCTCGTCCACAAATATATTAAGGGAAGGCAACGAAGAGGCTTTGAAAGCAAGGCAGAATTGCAGGAAACAGATTTCAGGAGGTAGATTCGAATCGCCTTGAAAGCACATGAAAAGCGGCAAAACGTGGACAATGATGCCCTTGGCCAAAAAGGGCGTATGCGTTTTTTCCTGAATATATTCAGGAAAAAACGCATACGCCCTTTTTGGCCAACCAAGTAACCTGGAAAAGCCAATCAGCGCTCCAAAGAAGCCTCACTTCCCAGCGGGCAAAAGGGCCATGCGGAAAAAAGTGTCCAAACCAGAAATGCAGGACCGGCCATGGAGAAATGGGAGCCTTGCTACGCTGATGGGTGGGATGTAAATTGCCAACAGCCACTCTGGAGAAGTGTACGGTGTGTTCTGAAACATCTAAAAAACACAGCTTGGAGAGCATAGGGCCCTTCCACTCATGGGCGTATAAATTGGGAAAACTAAAAATCAGCAAGACACAGGCACCCCAAAGTTTAGGGCTGCTCTGTTGACAAGAACCCCCACTTCATTACACCTTAAATATCCTAGGAAAGAGAAAAATGGATAAAGAAGTTGGGGTCCTCATGTACAATGGAATATCACTCAGCCATGAAATCAACGTCATAAGGCTAGTAGCAGCACGATGAGTGGATTTAGGTACGACGATTCTAAGTGAAATAAGTCACACAGAAAAAGACACTTAACATAAGATATCACTTCTAGAGGGAATGTAAAAACCGCTACACTTGAACTGAATTACAAAACAGAACAGAGTCACACGTTTAGAAAACACACTATGGCTGCTGAACGGGAAAGGTGAGGTGGGGTGATGCATAAAACAAGGGTTTCAAATTAGCTCAGATACCGTTCCATAAACCCAATATGTAAGAGACAAGACCTATTCCTTTTTCAGTGAACTGGACTCAACACCCCCTATTCACCGCACAAGAATATATCTGACTAGTAAGAATCTTCAAACCTATGTTTTGATATCTCTCTGTAAGTGAGTCAAGGGGGTGTAAAGCGGCATAAACACAGCCGTGAAAAGCAGCTAAACCCCATTATAAAAATAAATTACTTTTCTAAACCCGTGAAACAAAGACAGTGAAAGAGAGAGAAATTCTTACAAAATTGGTTCAGGGGCTGTGATGCAACCTGGATTGACCATATCTAGACCCACAGCTGATTGAGACATAAGGGTGGACACTCTTGGGGCTGAGAGGTTCGGTGAGGTTGGGTGAGCCAAAGAAGACCCTTTCAAGTAATACTGCATGGTACCCATCCCATGGGTCCCAAATCTCCAGGTTCAAGGGCATCTTCCTACGTCGAAAACAGGCATGAGAAACCCAGAAGATGGTACACCGTGTGATCGGGAAAGGTTTCTAAAACGCACCTCATTTCTCATCTCCTTTGCTCGGGTTCGCCATTCCAGCCGATTTACTAGCCATCTCCCTCCTTGGAGAATCAGCACCTTTAACCTCCTGTTCCGTACAGGTTGCAATTTGTCCTGAGGATGAACGGGAAGAGGGGGAACCAATGAGAGACTAGCTCTAGGTGTTGGGACAGGCACAGGTCACTCTATTTTCCCATCAGGAAGAAGAATTAAGCACAAGCTCAGCCTGCCCCCCAGAACCAGAAGAGGGCCTGAAGCAATCCTGCGCTTTTGCGGCCAGCTCCCAAAAAAGCGAGTTGAAAAATGGAGCTCAGGGGCACTGCAATTCACAAACCTGCAGAGTTTTAAATGATACCTCTCGTCCACAAATATATTAAGGGAAGGCAACGAAGAGGCTTTGAAAGCAAGGCAGAATTGCAGGAAACAGATTTCAGGAGGTAGATTCGAATCGCCTTGAAAGCACATGAAAAGCGGCAAAACGTGGACAATGATGCCCTTGGCCAAAAAGGGAGTATGCGTTTTTTCCTGAATATATTCAGGAAAAAACGCATACGCCTTTTTGGCCAACCAAGCAACCTGGAAAGGCAAATCAGCGCTCCAAAGAAGTCTCGCTTCCCAGCGGACAAAAGGGCCATGCGGAAAAAAGTGTCCAAACCAGAAGTACAGGACCGGCCATGGAGAAATGGGAGCCTTGCTACGCTGATGGGTGGGATGTAAATTGCCAACAGCCACTCTGGAGAAGTGTACGGTGTGTTCTGAAACATCTAAAAAACACAGCTTGGAGAGCATAGGGCCCTTCCACTCATGGGCGTATAAATTGGGAAAACTAAAAATCAGCAAGACACAGGCACCCCAAAGTTTAGGGCTGCTCTGTTGACAAGAACCCCCACTTCATTACACCTTAAATATCCTAGGAAAGAGAAAAATGGATAAAGAAGTTGGGGTCCTCATGTACAATGGAATATCACTCAGCCATGAAATCAACGTCATAAGGCTAGTAGCAGCACGATGAGTGGATTTAGGTACGACGATTCTAAGTGAAATAAGTCACACAGAAAAAGACACTTAACATAAGATATCACTTCTAGAGGGAATGTAAAAACCGCTACACTTGAACTGAATTACAAAACAGAACAGAGTCACACGTTTAGAAAACACACTATGGCTGCTGAACGGGAAAGGTGAGGTGGGGTGATGCATAAAACAAGGGTTTCAAATTAGCTCAGATTCCGTTCCATAAACCCAATATGTAAGAGAAAAGACCTATTCCTTTTTCAGTGAACTGGACTCAACACCCCCTATTCACCGCACAAGAATATATCTGACTAGTAAGAATCTTCAAACCTATGTATTGATATCTCTCTGTAAGTGAGTCAAGGGGGTGTAAAGCGGCATAAACACAGCCGTGAAAAGCAGCTAAACCCCATTATAAAAATAAATTACTTTTCTAAACCCGTGAAACAAAGACAGTGAAAGAGAGAGAAATTCTTACAAAATTGGTTCAGGGGCTGTGATGCAACCTGGATTGACCATATCTAGACCCACAGCTGATTGAGACATAAGGGTGGACACTCTTGGGGCTGAGAGGTTCGGTGAGGTTGGGTGAGCCAAAGCAGACCCTTTCAAGTAATACTGCATGGTACCCATCCCATGGGTCCCAAATCTCCAGGTTCAAGGGCATCTTCCTACGTCGAAAACAGGCATGAGAAACCTAGAAGATGGTACACCGTGTGATCGGGAAAGGTTTCTAAAACGCACCTCATTTCTCATCTCCTTTGCTCGGGTTCGCCATTCCAGCCGATTTACTAGCCATCTCCCTCCTTGGAGAATCAGCACCTTTAACCTCCTGTTCCGTACAGGTTGCAATTTGTCCTGAGGATGAACGGGAAGAGGGGGAACCAATGAGAGACTAGCTCTAGGTGTTGGGACAGGCACAGGTCACTCTATTTTCCCATCAGGAAGAAGAATTAAGCACAAGCTCAGCCTGCCCCCCAGAACCAGAAGAGGGCCTGAAGCAATCCTGCGCTTTTGCGGCCAGCTCCCAAAAAAGCGAGTTGAAAAATGGAGCTCAGGGGCACTGCAATTCACAAACCTGCAGAGTTTTAAATGATACCTCTCGTCCACAAATATATTAAGGGAAGGCAACGAAGAGGCTTTGAAAGCAAGGCAGAATTGCAGGAAACAGATTTCAGGAGGTAGATTCGAATCGCCTTGAAAGCACATGAAAAGCGGCAAAACGTGGACAATGATGCCCTTGGCCAAAAAGGGCGTATGCGTTTTTTCCTGAATATATTCAGGAAAAAACGCATACGCCCTTTTTGGCCAACCAAGCAACCTGGAAAGGCAAATCAGCGCTCCAAAGAAGTCGCGCTTCCCAGCGGGCAAAAGGGCCATGCTGAAAAAGGTGTCTAAACCAGAAGTGCAGGACCGGCCATCTAGAAATGGGAGCCTTGCTACGCTGATGGGTGGGATGTAAATTGCCAACAGCCACTCTGGAGAAGTGTACGGTGTGTTCTGAAACATCTAAAAAACACAGCTTGGAGAGCATAGGGCACTTCCACTCATGGGCGTATAAATTGGGAAAACTAAAAATCAGCAAGACACAGGCACCCCAAAGTTTAGGGCTGCTCTGTTGACAAGAACCCCCACTTCATTACACCTTAAATATCCTAGGAAAGAGAAAAATGGATAAAGAAGTTGTGGTCCTCATGTACAATGGAATATCACTCAGCCATGAAATCAACGTCATAAGGCTAGTAGCAGCACGATGAGTGGATTTAGGTACGACGATTCTAAGTGAAATAAGTCACACAGAAAAAGACACTTATCATAAGATATCACTTCTAGAGGGAATGTAAAAACCGCTACACTTGAACTGAATTACAAAACAGAACAGAGTCACACGTTTAGGAAACACACTATGGCTGCTGAACGGGAAAGGTGAGGTGGGGTGATGCATAAAACAAGGGTTTCAAATTAGCTCAGATACCGTTCCATAAACCCAATATGTAAGAGACAAGACCTATTCCTTTTTCAGTGAACTGGACTCAACACCCCCTATTCACCGCACAAGAATATATCTGACTAGTAAGAATCTTCAAACCTATATATTGATATCTCTCTGTAAGTGAGTCAAGGGGGTGTAAAGCGGCATAAACACAGCCGTGAAAAGCAGCTAAACCCCATTATAAAAATAAATTACTTTTCAAAACCCGTGAAACAAAGACAGTGAAAGAGAGAGAAATTCTTACAAAATTCGTTCAGGGTCTGTGATGCAACCTGGATTGACCATATCTAGACCCACAGCTGATTGAGACATAAGGGTGGACACTCTTGGGGCTGAGAGGTTCGGTGAGGTTGGGTGAGCCAACGAAGACCCTTTCAAGTAATACTGCATGGTACCCATCCCATGGGTCCCAAATCTCCAGGTTCAAGGGCATCTTCCTACATCGAAAACAGGCATGAGAACCCAGAAGATGGTACACCGTGTGATCGGGAAAGGTTTCTAAAACGCACCTCATTTCTCATCTCCTTTGCTCGGGTTCGCCATTCCAGCCGATTTACTAGCCATCTCCCTCCTTGGAGAATCAGCACCTTTAACCTCCTGTTCCGTACAGGTTGCAATTTGTCCTGAGGATGAACGGGAAGAGGGGGAACCAATGAGAGACTAGCTCTAGGTGTTGGGACAGGCACAGGTCACTCTATTTTCCCATCAGGAAGAAGAATTAAGCACAAGCTCAGCCTGCCCCCCAGAACGAGAAGAGGGCCTGAAGCAATCCTGCGCTTTTGCGGCCAGCTCCCAAAAAAGCGAGATGAAAAATGGAGCTCAGGGGCACTGCAATTCACAAACCTGCAGAGTTTTAAATGATACCTCTCGTCCACAAATATATTAAGGGAAGGCAACGAAGAGGCTTTGAAAGCAAGGCAGAATTGCAGGAAACAGATTTCAGGAGGTAGATTCGAATCGCCTTGAAAGCACATGAAAAGCGGCAAAACGTGGACAATGATGCCCTTGGCCAAAAAGGGCGTATGCGTTTTTTCCTGAATATATTCAGGAAAAAACGCATACGCCCTTTTTGGCCAACCAAGCAACCTGGAAAGGCAAATCAGCGCTCCAAAGAAGTCTCGCTTCCCAGCGGACAAAAGGGCCATGCGGAAAAAAGTGTCCAAACCAGAAGTACAGGACCGGCCATGGAGAAATGGGAGCCTTGCTACGCTGATGGGTGGGATGTAAATTGCCAACAGCCACTCTGGAGAAGTGTACGGTGTGTTCTGAAACATCTAAAAAACACAGCTTGGAGAGCATAGGGCCCTTCCACTCATGGGTGTATAAATTGGGAAAACTAAAAATCAGCAAGACACAGGCACCCCAAAGTTTAGGGCTGCTCTGTTGACAAGAACCCCCACTTCATTACACCTTAAATATCCTAGGAAAGAGAAAAATGGATAAAGAAGTTGGGGTCCTCATGTACAATGGAATATCACTCAGCCATGAAATCAACGTCATAAGGCTAGTAGCAGCACGATGAGTGGATTTAGGTACGACGATTCTAAGTGAAATAAGTCACACAGAAAAAGACACTTAACATAAGATATCACTTCTAGAGGGAATGTAAAAACCGCTACACTTGAACTGAATTACAAAACAGAACAGAGTCACACGTTTAGAAAACACACTATGGCTGCTGAACGGGAAAGGTGAGGTGGGGTGATGCATAAAACAAGGGTTTCAAATTAGCTCAGATACCGTTCCATAAACCCAATATGTAAGAGACAAGACCTATTCCTTTTTCAGTGAACTGGACTCAACACCCCCTATTCACCGCACAAGAATATATCTGACTAGTAAGAATCTTCAAACCTATGTTTTGATATCTCTCTGTAAGTGAGTCAAGGGGGTGTAAAGCGGCATAAACACAGCCGTGAAAAACAGCTAAACCCCATTATAAAAATAAATTACTTTTCTAAACCCGTGAAACAAAGACAGTGAAAGAGAGAGAAATTCTTACAAAATTCGTTCAGGGGCTGTGATGCAACCTGGATTGACCATATCTAGACCCACAGCTGATTGAGACATAAGGGTGGACACTCTTGGGGCTGAGAGTTTCGGTGAGGTTGGGTGAGCCAAAGAAGACCCTTTCAAGTAATACTGCATGGTACCCATCCCATGGGTCCCAAATCTCCAGGTTCAAGGGCATCTTCCTACGTCGAAAACAGGCATGAGAACCCCAGAAGATGGTACACCGTGTGATCGGGAAAGGTTTCTAAAACGCACCTCATTTCTCATCTCCTTTGCTCGGGTTCGCCATTCCAGCCGATTTACTAGCCATCTCCCTCCTTGGAGAATCAGCACCTTTAACCTCCTGTTCCGTACAGGTTGCAATTTGTCCTGAGGATGAACGGGAAGAGGGGGAACCAATGAGAGACTAGCTCTAGGTGTTGGGACAGGCACAGGTCACTCTATTTTCCCATCAGGAAGAAGAATTAAGCACAAGCTCAGCCTGCCCCCCAGAACCAGAAGAGGGCCTGAAGCAATCCTGCGCTTTTGCGGCCAGCTCCCAAAAAAGCGAGTTGAAAAATGGAGCTCAGGGGCACTGCAATTCACAAACCTGCAGAGTTTTAAATGATACCTCTCGTCCACAAATATATTAAGGGAAGGCAACGAAGAGGCTTTGAAAGCAAGGCAGAATTGCAGGAAACAGATTTCAGGAGGTAGATTCGAATCGCCTTGAAAGCACATGAAAAGCGGCAAAACGTGGACAATGATGCCCTTGGCCAAAAAGGGCGTATGCGTTTTTTCCTGAATATATTCAGGAAAAAACGCATACGCCCTTTTTGGCCAACCAAGCAACCTGGAAAGGCAAATCAGCGCTCCAAAGAAGTCTCGCTTCCCAGCGGACAAAAGGGCCATGCGGAAAAAAGTGTCCAAACCAGAAGTACAGGACCGGCCATGGAGAAATGGGAGCCTTGCTACGCTGATGGGTGGGATGTAAATTGCCAACAGCCACTCTGGAGAAGTGTACGGTGTGTTCTGAAACATCTAAAAAACACAGCTTGGAGAGCATAGGGCCCTTCCACTCATGGGCGTATAAATTGGGAAAACTAAAAATCAGCAAGACACAGGCACCCCAAAGTTTAGGGCTGCTCTGTTGACAAGAACCCCCACTTCATTACACCTTAAATATCCTAGGAAAGAGAAAAATGGATAAAGAAGTTGGGGTCCTCATGTACAATGGAATATCACTCAGCCATGAAATCAACGTCATAAGGCTAGTAGCAGCACGATGAGTGGATTTAGGTACGACGATTCTAAGTGAAATAAGTCACACAGAAAAAGACACTTAACATAAGATATCACTTCTAGAGGGAATGTAAAAACCGCTACACTTGAACTGAATTACAAAACAGAACAGAGTCACACGTTTAGAAAACACACTATGGCTGCTGAACGGGAAAGGTGAGGTGGGGTGATGCATAAAACAAGGGTTTCAAATTAGCTCAGATACCGTTCCATAAACCCAATATGTAAGAGACAAGACCTATTCCTTTTTCAGTGAACTGGACTCAACACCCCCTATTCACCGCACAAGAATATATCTGACTAGTAAGAATCTTCAAACCTATGTATTGATATCTCTCTGTAAGTGAGTCAAGGGGGTGTAAAGCGGCATAAACAAAGCCGTGAAAAGCAGCTAAACCCCATTATAAAAATAAATTACTTTTCTAAACCCGTGAAACAAAGACAGTGAAAGAGAGAGAAATTCTTACAAAATTCGTTCAGGGGCTGTGATGCAACCTGGATTGACCATATCTAGACCCACAGCTGATTGAGACATAAGGGTGGACACTCTTGGGGCTGAGAGGTTCGGTGAGGTTGGGTGAGCCAACGCAGACCCTTTCAAGTAATACTGCATGGTACCCATCCCATGGGTCCCAAATCTCCAGGTTCAAGGGCATCTTCCTACGTCGAAAACAGGCATGAGAAACCCAGAAGATGGTACACCGTGTGATCGGGAAAGGTTTCTAAAACGCACCTCATTTCTCATCTCCTTTGCTCGGGTTCGCCATTCCAGCCGATTTACTAGCCATCTCCCTCCTTGGAGAATCAGCACCTTTAACCTCCTGTTCCGTACAGGTTGCAATTTGTCCTGAGGATGAACGGGAAGAGGGGGAACCAATGAGAGACTAGCTCTAGGTGTTGGGACAGGCACAGGTCACTCTATTTTCCCATCAGGAAGAAGAATTAAGCACAAGCTCAGCCTGCCCCCCAGAACCAGAAGAGGGCCTGAAGCAATCCTGCGCTTTTGCGGCCAGCTCCCAAAAAAGCGAGTTGAAAAATGGAGCTCAGGGGCACTGCAATTCACAAACCTGCAGAGTTTTAAATGATACCTCTCGTCCACAAATATATTAAGGGAAGGCAACGAAGAGGCTTTGAAAGCAAGGCAGAATTGCAGGAAACAGATTTCAGGAGGTAGATTCGAATCGCCTTGAAAGCACATGAAAAGCGGCAAAACGTGGACAATGATGCCCTTGGCCAAAAAGGGCGTATGCGTTTTTTCCTGAATATATTCAGGAAAAAACGCATACGCCCTTTTTGGCCAACCAAGCAACCTGGAAAGGCAAATCAGCGCTCCAAAGAAGTCGCGCTTCCCAGCGGGCAAAAGGGCCATGCGGAAAAAGGTGTCTAAACCAGAAGTGCAGGACCGGCCATCTAGAAATGGGAGCCTTGCTACGCTGATGGGTGGGATGTAAATTGCCAACAGCCACTCTGGAGAAGTGTACGGTGTGTTCTGAAACATCTAAAAAACACAGCTTGGAGAGCATAGGGCCCTTCCACTCATGGGCGTATAAATTGGGAAAACTAAAAATCAGCAAGACACAGGCACCCCAAAGTTTAGGGCTGCTCTGTTGACAAGAACCCCCACTTCATTACACCTTAAATATCCTAGGAAAGAGAAAAATGGATAAAGAAGTTGGGGTCCTCATGTACAATGGAATATCACTCAGCCATGAAATCAACGTCATAAGGCTAGTAGCAGCACGATGAGTGGATTTAGGTACGACGATTCTAAGTGAAATAAGTCACACAGAAAAAGACACTTATCATAAGATATCACTTCTAGAGGGAATGTAAAAACCGCTACACTTGAACTGAATTACAAAACAGAACAGAGTCACACGTTTAGGAAACACACTATGGCTGCTGAACGGGAAAGGTGAGGTGGGGTGATGCATAAAACAAGGGTTTCAAATTAGCTCAGATACCGTTCCATAAACCCAATATGTAAGAGACAAGACCTATTCCTTTTTCAGTGAACTGGACTCAACACCCCCTATTCACCGCACAAGAATATATCTGACTAGTAAGAATCTTCAAACCTATGTATTGATATCTCTCTGTAAGTGAGTCAAGGGGGTGTAAAGCGGCATAAACACAGCCGTGAAAAGCAGCTAAACCCCATTATAAAAATAAATTACTTTTCAAAACCCGTGAAACAAAGACAGTGAAAGAGAGAGAAATTCTTACAAAATTTGTTCAGGGGCTGTGATGCAACCTGGATTGACCATATCTAGACCCACAGCTGATTGAGACATAAGGGTGGACACTCTTGGGGCTGAGAGGTTCGGTGAGGTTGGGTGAGCCAACGAAGACCCTTTCAAGTAATACTGCATGGTACCCATCCCATGGGTCCCAAATCTCCAGGTTCAAGGGCATCTTCCTACATCGAAAACAGGCATGAGAAACCCAGAAGATGGTACACCGTGTGATCGGGAAAGGTTTCTAAAACGCACCTCATTTCTCATCTCCTTTGCTCGGGTTCGCCATTCCAGCCGATTTACTAGCCATCTCCCTCCTTGGAGAATCAGCACCTTTAACCTCCTGTTCCGTACAGGTTGCAATTTGTCCTGAGGATGAACGGGAAGAGGGGGAACCAATGAGAGACTAGCTCTAGGTGTTGGGACAGGCACAGGTCACTCTATTTTCCCATCAGGAAGAAGAATTAAGCACAAGCTCAGCCTGCCCCCCAGAACGAGAAGAGGGCCTGAAGCAATCCTGCGCTTTTGCGGCCAGCTCCCAAAAAAGCGAGATGAAAAATGGAGCTCAGGGGCACTGCAATTCACAAACCTGCAGAGTTTTAAATGATACCTCTCGTCCACAAATATATTAAGGGAAGGCAACGAAGAGGCTTTGAAAGCAAGGCAGAATTGCAGGAAACAGATTTCAGGAGGTAGATTCGAATCGCCTTGAAAGCACATGAAAAGCGGCAAAACGTGGACAATGATGCCCTTGGCCAAAAAGGGCGTATGCGTTTTTTCCTGAATATATTCAGGAAAAAACGCATACGCCCTTTTTGGCCAACCAAGCAACCTGGAAAGGCAAATCAGCGCTCCAAAGAAGTCTCGCTTCCCAGCGGACAAAAGGGCCATGCGGAAAAAAGTGTCCAAACCAGAAGTACAGGACCGGCCATGGAGAAATGGGAGCCTTGCTACGCTGATGGGTGGGATGTAAATTGCCAACAGCCACTCTGGAGAAGTGTACGGTGTGTTCTGAAACATCTAAAAAACACAGCTTGGAGAGCATAGGGCCCTTCCACTCATGGGCGTATAAATTGGGAAAACTAAAAATCAGCAAGACACAGGCACCCCAAAGTTTAGGGCTGCTCTGTTGACAAGAACCCCCACTTCATTACACCTTAAATATCCTAGGAAAGAGAAAAATGGATAAAGAAGTTGGGGTCCTCATGTACAATGGAATATCACTCAGCCATGAAATCAACGTCATAAGGCTAGTAGCAGCACGATGAGTGGATTTAGGTACGACGATTCTAAGTGAAATAAGTCACACAGAAAAAGACACTTAACATAAGATATCACTTCTAGAGGGAATGTAAAAACCGCTACACTTGAACTGAATTACAAAACAGAACAGAGTCACACGTTTAGAAAACACACTATGGCTGCTGAACGGGAAAGGTGAGGTGGGGTGATGCATAAAACAAGGGTTTCAAATTAGCTCAGATACCGTTCCATAAACCCAATATGTAAGAGACAAGACCTATTCCTTTTTCAGTGAACTGGACTCAACACCCCCTATTCACCGCACAAGAATATATCTGACTAGTAAGAATCTTCAAACCTATGTATTGATATCTCTCTGTAAGTGAGTCAAGGGGGTGTAAAGCGGCATAAACACAGCCGTGAAAAGCAGCTAAACCCCATTATAAAAATAAATTACTTTTCTAAACCCGTGAAACAAAGACAGTGAAAGAGAGAGAAATTCTTACAAAATTCGTTCAGGGGCTGTGATGCAACCTGGATTGACCATATCTAGACCCACAGCTGATTGAGACATAAGGGTGGACACTCTTGGGGCTGAGAGGTTCGGTGAGGTTGGGTGAGCCAACGCAGACCCTTTCAAGTAATACTGCATGGTACCCATCCCATGGGTCCCAAATCTCCAGGTTCAAGGGCATCTTCCTACGTCGAAAACAGGCATGAGAAACCCAGAAGATGGTACACCGTGTGATCGGGAAAGGTTTCTAAAACGCACCTCATTTCTCATCTCCTTTGCTCGGGTTCGCCATTCCAGCCGATTTACTAGCCATCTCCCTCCTTGGAGAATCAGCACCTTTAACCTCCTGTTCCGTACAGGTTGCAATTTGTCCTGAGGATGAACGGGAAGAGGGGGAACCAATGAGAGACTAGCTCTAGGTGTTGGGACAGGCACAGGTCACTCTATTTTCCCATCAGGAAGAAGAATTAAGCACAAGCTCAGCCTGCCCCCCAGAACCAGAAGAGGGCCTGAAGCAATCCTGCGCTTTTGCGGCCAGCTCCCAAAAAAGCGAGTTGAAAAATGGAGCTCAGGGGCACTGCAATTCACAAACCTGCAGAGTTTTAAATGATACCTCTCGTCCACAAATATATTAAGGGAAGGCAACGAAGAGGCTTTGAAAGCAAGGCAGAATTGCAGGAAACAGATTTCAGGAGGTAGATTCGAATCGCCTTGAAAGCACATGAAAAGCGGCAAAACGTGGACAATGATGCCCTTGGCCAAAAAGGGCGTATGCGTTTTTTCCTGAATATATTCAGGAAAAAACGCATACGCCCTTTTTGGCCAACCAAGCAACCTGGAAAGGCAAATCAGCGCTCCAAAGAAGTCGCGCTTCCCAGCGGGCAAAAGGGCCATGCGGAAAAAGGTGTCTAAACCAGAAGTGCAGGACCGGCCATCTAGAAATGGGAGCCTTGCTACGCTGATGGGTGGGATGTAAATTGCCAACAGCCACTCTGGAGAAGTGTACGGTGTGTTCTGAAACATCTAAAAAACACAGCTTGGAGAGCATAGGGCCCTTCCACTCATGGGCGTATAAATTGGGAAAACTAAAAATCAGCAAGACACAGGCACCCCAAAGTTTAGGGCTGCTCTGTTGACAAGAACCCCCACTTCATTACACCTTAAATATCCTAGGAAAGAGAAAAATGGATAAAGAAGTTGGGGTCCTCATGTACAATGGAATATCACTCAGCCATGAAATCAACGTCATAAGGCTAGTAGCAGCACGATGAGTGGATTTAGGTACGACGATTCTAAGTGAAATAAGTCACACAGAAAAAGACACTTATCATAAGATATCACTTCTAGAGGGAATGTAAAAACCGCTACACTTGAACTGAATTACAAAACAGAACAGAGTCACACGTTTAGGAAACACACTATGGCTGCTGAACGGGAAAGGTGAGGTGGGGTGATGCATAAAACAAGGGTTTCAAATTAGCTCAGATACCGTTCCATAAACCCAATATGTAAGAGACAAGACCTATTCCTTTTTCAGTGAACTGGACTCAACACCCCCTATTCACCGCACAAGAATATATCTGACTAGTAAGAATCTTCAAACCTATGTATTGATATCTCTCTGTAAGTGAGTCAAGGGGGTGTAAAGCGGCATAAACACAGCCGTGAAAAGCAGCTAAACCCCATTATAAAAATAAATTACTTTTCAAAACCCGTGAAACAAAGACAGTGAAAGAGAGAGAAATTCTTACAAAATTCGTTCAGGGGCTGTGATGCAACCTGGATTGACCATATCTAGACCCACAGCTGATTGAGACATAAGGGTGGACACTCTTGGGGCTGAGAGGTTCGGTGAGGTTGGGTGAGCCAACGAAGACCCTTTCAAGTAATACTGCATGGTACCCATCCCATGGGTCCCAAATCTCCAGGTTCAAGGGCATCTTCCTACATCGAAAACAGGCATGAGAAACCCAGAAGATGGTACACCGTGTGATCGGGAAAGGTTTCTAAAACGCACCTCATTTCTCATCTCCTTTGCTCGGGTTCGCCATTCCAGCCGATTTACTAGCCATCTCCCTCCTTGGAGAATCAGCACCTTTAACCTCCTGTTCCGTACAGGTTGCAATTTGTCCTGAGGATGAACGGGAAGAGGGGGAACCAATGAGAGACTAGCTCTAGGTGTTGGGACAGGCACAGGTCACTCTATTTTCCCATCAGGAAGAAGAATTAAGCACAAGCTCAGCCTGCCCCCCAGAACGAGAAGAGGGCCTGAAGCAATCCTGCGCTTTTGCGGCCAGCTCCCAAAAAAGCGAGATGAAAAATGGAGCTCAGGGGCACTGCAATTCACAAACCTGCAGAGTTTTAAATGATACCTCTCGTCCACAAATATATTAAGGGAAGGCAACGAAGAGGCTTTGAAAGCAAGGCAGAATTGCAGGAAACAGATTTCAGGAGGTAGATTCGAATCGCCTTGAAAGCACATGAAAAGCGGCAAAACGTGGACAATGATGCCCTTGGCCAAAAAGGGCGTATGCGTTTTTTCCTGAATATATTCAGGAAAAAACGCATACGCCCTTTTTGGCCAACCAAGCAACCTGGAAAGGCAAATCAGCGCTCCAAAGAAGTCTCGCTTCCCAGCGGACAAAAGGGCCATGCGGAAAAAAGTGTCCAAACCAGAAGTACAGGACCGGCCATGGAGAAATGGGAGCCTTGCTACGCTGATGGGTGGGATGTAAATTGCCAACAGCCACTCTGGAGAAGTGTACGGTGTGTTCTGAAACATCTAAAAAACACAGCTTGGAGAGCATAGGGCCCTTCCACTCATGGGCGTATAAATTGGGAAAACTAAAAATCAGCAAGACACAGGCACCCCAAAGTTTAGGGCTGCTCTGTTGACAAGAACCCCCACTTCATTACACCTTAAATATCCTAGGAAAGAGAAAAATGGATAAAGAAGTTGGGGTCCTCATGTACAATGGAATATCACTCAGCCATGAAATCAACGTCATAAGGCTAGTAGCAGCACGATGAGTGGATTTAGGTACGACGATTCTAAGTGAAATAAGTCACACAGAAAAAGACACTTAACATAAGATATCACTTCTAGAGGGAATGTAAAAACCGCTACACTTGAACTGAATTACAAAACAGAACAGAGTCACACGTTTAGAAAACACACTATGGCTGCTGAACGGGAAAGGTGAGGTGGGGTGATGCATAAAACAAGGGTTTCAAATTAGCTCAGATACCGTTCCATAAACCCAATATGTAAGAGACAAGACCTATTCCTTTTTCAGTGAACTGGACTCAACACCCCCTATTCACCGCACAAGAATATATCTGACTAGTAAGAATCTTCAAACCTATGTATTGATATCTCTCTGTAAGTGAGTCAAGGGGGTGTAAAGCGGCATAAACACAGCCGTGAAAAGCAGCTAAACCCCATTATAAAAATAAATTACTTTTCTAAACCCGTGAAACAAAGACAGTGAAAGAGAGAGAAATTCTTACAAAATTCATTCAGGGGCTGTGATGCAACCTGGATTGACCATACCTAGACCCACAGCTGATTGAGACATAAGGGTGGACACTCTTGGGGCTGATAGGTTCGGTGAGGTTGGGTGAGCCAACGCAGACCCTTTCAAGTAATACTGCATGGTACCCATCCCATGCGTCCCAAATCTCCAGGTTCAAGGGCATCTTCCTACGTCGAAAACAGGCATGAGAAACCCAGAAGATGGTACACCGTGTGATCGGGAAAGGTTTCTAAAACGCACCTCATTTCTCATCTCCTTTGCTCGGGTTCGCCATTCCAGCCGATTTACTAGCCATCTCCCTCCTTGGAGAATCAGCACCTTTAACCTCCTGTTCCGTACAGGTTGCAATTTGTCCTGAGGATGAACGGGAAGAGGGGGAACCAATGAGAGACTAGCTCTAGGTGTTGGGACAGGCACAGGTCACTCTATTTTCCCATCAGGAAGAAGAATTAAGCACAAGCTCAGCCTGCCCCCCAGAACCAGAAGAGGGCCTGAAGCAATCCTGCGCTTTTGCGGCCAGCTCCCAAAAAAGCGAGTTGAAAAATGGAGCTCAGGGGCACTGCAATTCACAAACCTGCAGAGTTTTAAATGATACCTCTCGTCCACAAAAATATTAAGGGAAGGCAACGAAGAGGCTTTGAAAGCAAGGCAGAATTGCAGGAAACAGATTTCAGGAGGTAGATTCGAATCGCCTTGAAAGCACATGAAAAGCGGCAAAACGTGGACAATGATGCCCTTGGCCAAAAAGGGCGTATGCGTTTTTTCCTGAATATATTCAGGAAAAAACGCATACGCCCTTTTTGGCCAACCAAGCAACCTGGAAAGGCAAATCAGCGCTCCAAAGAAGTCTCGCTTCCCAGCGGACAAAAGGGCCATGCGGAAAAAAGTGTCCAAACCAGAAGTGCAGGACCGGCCATGGAGAAATGGGAGCCTTGCTACGCTGATGGGTGGGATGTAAATTGCCAACAGCCACTCTGGAGAAGTGTACGGTGTGTTCTGAAACATCTAAAAAACACAGCTTGGAGAGCATAGGGCCCTTCCACTCATGGGCGTATAAATTGGGAAAACTAAAAATCAGCAAGACACAGGCACCCCAAAGTTTAGGGCTGCTCTGTTGACAAGAACCCCCACTTCATTACACCTTAAATATCCTAGGAAAGAGAAAAATGGATAAAGAAGTTGGGTTCCTCATGTACAATGGAATATCACTCAGCCATGAAATCAACGTCATAAGGCTAGTAGCAGCACGATGAGTGCATTTAGGTACGACGATTCTAAGTGAAATAAGTCACACAGAAAAAGACACTTAACATAAGATATCACTTCTAGAGGGAATGTAAAAACCGCTACACTTGAACTGAATTACAAAACAGAACAGAGTCACACGTTTAGAAAACACACTATGGCTGCTGAACGGGAAAGGTGAGGTGGGGTGATGCATAAAACAAGGGTTTCAAATTAGCTCAGATACCGTTCCATAAACCCAATATGTAAGAGACAAGACCTATTCCTTTTTCAGTGAACTGGACTCAACACCCCCTATTCACCGCACAAGAATATATCTGACTAGTAAGAATCTTCAAACCTATGTATTGATATCTCTCTGTAAGTGAGTCAAGGGGGTGTAAAGCGGCATAAACACAGCCGTGAAAAGCAGCTAAACCCCATTATAAAAATAAATTACTTTTCTAAACCCGTGAAACAAAGACAGTGAAAGAGAGAGAAATTCTTACAAAATTCGTTCAGGGGCTGTGATGCAACCTGGATTGACCATATCTAGACCCACAGCTGATTGAGACATAAGGGTGGACACTCTTGGGGCTGAGAGGTTCGGTGAGGTAGGGTGAGCCAAAGCAGACCCTTTCAAGTAATACTGCATGGTACCCATCCCATGGGTCCCAAATCTCCAGGTTCAAGGGCATCTTCCTACATCGAAAACAGGCATGAGAAACCCAGAAGACGGTACACCGTGCGATCGGGAAAGGTTTCTAAAACGCACCTCATTTCTCATCTCCTTTGCTCGGGTTCGCCATTCCAGCCGATTTACTAGCCATCTCCCTCCTTGGAGAATCAGCACCTTTAACCTCCTGTTCCGTACAGGTTGCAATTTGTCCTGAGGATGAACGGGAAGAGGGGGAACCAATGAGAGACTAGCTCTAGGTGTTGGGACAGGCACAGGTCACTCTATTTTCCCATCAGGAAGAAGAATTAAGCACAAGCTCAGCCTGCCCCCCAGAACGAGAAGAGGGCCTGAAGCAATCCTGCGCTTTTGCGGCCAGCTCCCAAAAAAGCGAGATGAAAAATGGAGCTCAGGGGCACTGCAATTCACAAACCTGCAGAGTTTTAAATGATACCTCTCGTCCACAAATATATTAAGGGAAGGCAACGAAGAGGCTTTGAAAGCAAGGCAGAATTGCAGGAAACAGATTTCAGGAGGTAGATTCGAATCGCCTTGAAAGCACATGAAAAGCGGCAAAACGTGGACAATGATGCCCTTGGCCAAAAAGGGCGTATGCGTTTTTTCCTGAATATATTCAGGAAAAAACGCATACGCCCTTTTTGGCCAACCAAGCAACCTGGAAAGGCAAATCAGCGCTCCAAAGAAGTCTCGCTTCCCAGCGGACAAAAGGGCCATGCGGAAAAAAGTGTCCAAACCAGAAGTACAGGACTGGCCATGGAGAAATGGGAGCCTTGCTACGCTGATGGGTGGGATGTAAATTGCCAACAGCCACTCTGGAGAAGTTTACGGTGTGTTCTGAAACATCTAAAAAACACAGCTTGGAGAGCATAGGGCCCTTCCACTCATGGGCGTATAAATTGGGAAAACTAAAAATCAGCAAGACACAGGCACCCCAAAGTTTAGGGCTGCTCTGTTGACAAGAACCCCCACTTCATTACACCTTAAATATCCTAGGAAAGAGAAAAATGGATAAAGAAGTTGGGGTCCTCATGTACAATGGAATATCACTCAGCCATGAAATCAATGTCATAAGGCTAGTAGCAGCACGATGAGTGGGTTTAGGTACGACGATTCTAAGTGAAATAAGTCACACAGAAAAAGACACTTATCATAAGATATCACTTCTAGAGGGAATGTAAAAACCGCTACACTTGAACTGAATTACAAAACAGAACAGAGTCACACGTTTAGGAAACACACTATGGCTGCTGAACGGGAAAGGTGAGGTGGGGTGATGCATAAAACAAGGGTTTCAAATTAGCTCAGATACCGTTCCATAAACCCAATATGTAAGAGACAAGACCTATTCCTTTTTCAGTGAACTGGACTCAACACCCCCTATTCACCGCACAAGAATATATCTGACTAGTAAGAATCTTCAAACCTATGTATTGATATCTCTCTGTAAGTGAGTCAAGGGGGTGTAAAGCGGCATAAACACAGCCGTGAAAAGCAGCTAAACCCCATTATAAAAATAAATTACTTTTCTAAACCCGTGAAACAAAGACAGTGAAAGAGAGAGAAATTCTTACAAAATTCGTTCAGGGGCTGTGATGCAACCTGGATTGACCATATCTAGACCCACAGCTGATTGAGACATAAGGGTGGACACTCTTGGGGCTGAGAGGTTCGGTGAGGTTGGGTGAGCCAAAGAAGACCCTTTCAAGTAATACTGCATGGTACCCATCCCATGGGTCCCAAATCTCCAGGTTCAAGGGCATCTTCCTACATCGAAAACAGGCATGAGAAACCCAGAAGACGGTACACCGTGCGATCGGGAAAGGTTTCTAAAACGCACCTCATTTCTCATCTCCTTTGCTCGGGTTCGCCATTCCAGCCGATTTACTAGCCATCTCCCTCCTTGGAGAATCAGCACCTTTAACCTCCTGTTCCGTACAGGTTGCAATTTGTCCTGAGGATGAACGGGAAGAGGGGGAACCAATGAGAGACTAGCTCTAGGTGTTGGGACAGGCACAGGTCACTCTATTTTCCCATCAGGAAGAAGAATTAAGCACAAGCTCAGCCTGCCCCCCAGAACGAGAAGAGGGCCTGAAGCAATCCTGCGCTTTTGCGGCCAGCTCTCAAAAAAGCGAGATGAAAAATGGAGCTCAGGGGCACTGCAATTCACAAACCTGCAGAGTTTTAAATGATACCTCTCGTCCACAAATATATTAAGGGAAGGCAACGAAGAGGCTTTGAAAGCAAGGCAGAATTGCAGGAAACAGATTTCAGGAGGTAGATTCGAATCGCCTTGAAAGCACATGAAAAGCGGCAAAACGTGGACAATGATGCCCTTGGCCAAAAAGGGCGTATGCGTTTTTTCCTGAATATATTCAGGAAAAAACGCATACGCCCTTTTTGGCCAACCAAGCAACCTGGAAAGGCAAATCAGCGCTCCAAAGAAGTCTCGCTTCCCAGCGGACAAAAGGGCCATGCGGAAAAAAGTGTCCAAACCAGAAGTACAGGACTGGCCATGGAGAAATGGGAGCCTTGCTACGCTGATGGGTGGGATGTAAATTGCCAACAGCCACTCTGGAGAAGTGTACGGTGTGTTCTGAAACATCTAAAAAACACAGCTTGGAGAGCATAGGGCCCTTCCACTCATGGGCGTATAAATTGGGAAAACTAAAAATCAGCAAGACACAGGCACCCCAAAGTTTAGGGCTGCTCTGTTGACAAGAACCCCCACTTCATTACACCTTAAATATCCTAGGAAAGAGAAAAATGGATAAAGAAGTTGGGGTCCTCATGTACAATGGAATATCACTCAGCCATGAAATCAACGTCATAAGGCTAGTAGCAGCACGATGAGTGGATTTAGGTACGACGATTCTAAGTGAAATAAGTCACACAGAAAAAGACACTTAACATAAGATATCACTTCTAGAGGGAATGTAAAAACCGCTACACTTGAACTGAATTACAAAACAGAACAGAGTCACACGTTTAGAAAACACACTATGGCTGCTGAACGGGAAAGGTGAGGTGGGGTGATGCATAAAACAAGGGTTTCAAATTAGCTCAGATACCGTTCCATAAACCCAATATGTAAGAGACAAGACCTATTCCTTTTTCAGTGAACTGGACTCAACACCCCCTATTCACCGCACAAGAATATATCTGACTAGTAAGAATCTTCAAACCTATGTATTGATATCTCTCTGTAAGTGAGTCAAGGGGGTGTAAAGCGGCATAAACACAGCCGTGAAAAGCAGCTAAACCCCATTATAAAAATAAATTACTTTTCTAAACCCGTGAAACAAAGACAGTGAAAGAGAGAGAAATTCTTACAAAATTCATTCAGGGGCTGTGATGCAACCTGGATTGACCATACCTAGACCCACAGCTGATTGAGACATAAGGGTGGACACTCTTGGGGCTGATAGGTTCGGTGAGGTTGGGTGAGCCAACGCAGACCCTTTCAAGTAATACTGCATGGTACCCATCCCATGCGTCCCAAATCTCCAGGTTCAAGGGCATCTTCCTACGTCGAAAACAGGCATGAGAAACCCAGAAGATGGTACACCGTGTGATCGGGAAAGGTTTCTAAAACGCACCTCATTTCTCATCTCCTTTGCTCGGGTTCGCCATTCCAGCCGATTTACTAGCCATCTCCCTCCTTGGAGAATCAGCACCTTTAACCTCCTGTTCCGTACAGGTTGCAATTTGTCCTGAGGATGAACGGGAAGAGGGGGAACCAATGAGAGACTAGCTCTAGGTGTTGGGACAGGCACAGGTCACTCTATTTTCCCATCAGGAAGAAGAATTAAGCACAAGCTCAGCCTGCCCCCCAGAACCAGAAGAGGGCCTGAAGCAATCCTGCGCTTTTGCGGCCAGCTCCCAAAAAAGCGAGTTGAAAAATGGAGCTCAGGGGCACTGCAATTCACAAACCTGCAGAGTTTTAAATGATACCTCTCGTCCACAAATATATTAAGGGAAGGCAACGAAGAGGCTTTGAAAGCAAGGCAGAATTGCAGGAAACAGATTTCAGGAGGTAGATTCGAATCGCCTTGAAAGCACATGAAAAGCGGCAAAACGTGGACAATGATGCCCTTGGCCAAAAAGGGCGTATGCGTTTTTTCCTGAATATATTCAGGAAAAAACGCATACGCCCTTTTTGGCCAACCAAGCAACCTGGAAAGGCAAATCAGCGCTCCAAAGAAGTCTCGCTTCCCAGCGGACAAAAGGGCCATGCGGAAAAAAGTGTCCAAACCAGAAGTGCAGGACCGGCCATGGAGAAATGGGAGCCTTGCTACGCTGATGGGTGGGATGTAAATTGCCAACAGCCACTCTGGAGAAGTGTACGGTGTGTTCTGAAACATCTAAAAAACACAGCTTGGAGAGCATAGGGCCCTTCCACTCATGGGCGTATAAATTGGGAAAACTAAAAATCAGCAAGACACAGGCACCCCAAAGTTTAGGGCTGCTCTGTTGACAAGAACCCCCACTTCATTACACCTTAAATATCCTAGGAAAGAGAAAAATGGATAAAGAAGTTGGGGTCCTCATGTACAATGGAATATCACTCAGCCATGAAATCAACGTCATAAGGCTAGTAGCAGCACGATGAGTGGATTTAGGTACGACGATTCTAAGTGAAATAAGTCACACAGAAAAAGACACTTAACATAAGATATCACTTCTAGAGGGAATGTAAAAACCGCTACACTTGAACTGAATTACAAAACAGAACAGAGTCACACGTTTAGAAAACACACTATGGCTGCTGAACGGGAAAGGTGAGGTGGGGTGATGCATAAAACAAGGGTTTCAAATTAGCTCAGATACCGTTCCATAAACCCAATATGTAAGAGACAAGACCTATTCCTTTTTCAGTGAACTGGACTCAACACCCCCTATTCACCGCACAAGAATATATCTGACTAGTAAGAATCTTCAAACCTATGTATTGATATCTCTCTGTAAGTGAGTCAAGGGGGTGTAAAGCGGCATAAACACAGCCGTGAAAAGCAGCTAAACCCCATTATAAAAATAAATTACTTTTCTAAACCCGTGAAACAAAGACAGTGAAAGAGAGAGAAATTCTTACAAAATTCGTTCAGGGGCTGTGATGCAACCTGGATTGACCATATCTAGACCCACAGCTGATTGAGACATAAGGGTGGACACTCTTGGGGCTGAGAGGTTCGGTGAGGTTGGGTGAGCCAAAGAAGACCCTTTCAAGTAATACTGCATGGTACCCATCCCATGGGTCCCAAATCTCCAGGTTCAAGGGCATCTTCCTACATCGAAAACAGGCATGAGAAACCCAGAAGACGGTACACCGTGCGATCGGGAAAGGTTTCTAAAACGCACCTCATTTCTCATCTCCTTTGCTCGGGTTCGCCATTCCAGCCGATTTACTAGCCATCTCCCTCCTTGGAGAATCAGCACCTTTAACCTCCTGTTCCGTACAGGTTGCAATTTGTCCTGAGGATGAACGGGAAGAGGGGGAACCAATGAGAGACTAGCTCTAGGTGTTGGGACAGGCACAGGTCACTCTATTTTCCCATCAGGAAGAAGAATTAAGCACAAGCTCAGCCTGCCCCCCAGAACGAGAAGAGGGCCTGAAGCAATCCTGCGCTTTTGCGGCCAGCTCCCAAAAAAGCGAGATGAAAAATGGAGCTCAGGGGCACTGCAATTCACAAACCTGCAGAGTTTTAAATGATACCTCTCGTCCACAAATATATTAAGGGAAGGCAACGAAGAGGCTTTGAAAGCAAGGCAGAATTGCAGGAAACAGATTTCAGGAGGTAGATTCGAATCGCCTTGAAAGCACATGAAAAGCGGCAAAACGTGGACAGTGATGCCCTTGGCCAAAAAGGGCGTATGCGTTTTTTCCTGAATATATTCAGGAAAAAACGCATACGCCCTTTTTGGCCAACCAAGCAACCTGGAAAGGCAAATCAGCGCTCCAAAGAAGTCTCGCTTCCCAGTGGGCAAAAGGGCCATGCGGAAAAAAGTGTCCAAACCAGAAGTGCAGGACCGGCCATGGAGAAATGGGAGCCTTGCTACGCTGATGGGTGGGATGTAAATTGCCAACAGCCACTCTGGAGAAGTGTACGGTGTGTTCTGAAACATCTAAAAAACACAGCTTGGAGAGCATAGGGCCCTTCCACTCATGGGCGTATAAATTGGGAAAACTAAAAATCAGCAAGACACAGGCACCCCAAAGTTTAGGGCTGCTCTGTTGACAAGAACCCCCACTTCATTACACCTTAAATATCCTAGGAAAGAGAAAAATGGATAAAGAAGTTGTGGTCCTCATGTACAATGGAATATCACTCAGCCATGAAATCAACGTCATAAGGCTAGTAGCAGCACGATGAGTGGATTTAGGTACGACGATTCTAAGTGAAATAAGTCACACAGAAAAAGACACTTAACATAAGATATCACTTCTAGAGGGAATGTAAAAACCGCTACACTTGAGCTGAATTACAAAACAGAACAGAGTCACACGTTTAGAAAACACACTATGGCTGCTGAACGGGAAAGGTGAGGTGGGGTGATGCATAAAACAAGGGTTTCAAATTAGCTCAGATAACGTTCCATAAACCCAATATGTAAGAGACAAGACCTATTCCTTTTTCAGTGAACTGGACTCAACACCCCCTATTCACCGCACAAGAATATATCTGACTAGTAAGAATCTTCAAACCTATGTATTGATATCTCTCTGTAAGTGAGTCAAGGGGGTGTAAGGGGCATAAACACAGCCGTGAAAAGCAGCTAAACCCCATTATAAAAA
Organism: Balaenoptera acutorostrata; assembly: GCF_949987535.1. Classification (NCBI taxonomy): domain Eukaryota; kingdom Metazoa; phylum Chordata; class Mammalia; order Artiodactyla; family Balaenopteridae; genus Balaenoptera; species Balaenoptera acutorostrata. Next base: position 28,219 of record NW_026645928.1, read on the forward strand.
TAAATTACTTTTCAAAACCCGTGAAACAAAGACAGTGAAAGAGAGAGAAATTCTTACAAAATTCGTTCAGGGGCTGTGATGCAACCTGGATTGACCATATGTAGACCCACAGCTGATTGAGACATAAGGGTGGACACTCTTGGGGCTGAGAGGTTCGGTGTGGTTGGGTGAGCCAACGAAAACCCTTTCAAGTAATACTGCATGGTACCCATCCCATGGGTCCCAAATCTCCAGGTTAAAGGGCATCTTCCTACATCGAAAACAGGCATGAGAAACCCAGAAGATGGTACACCGTGTGATCGGGAAAGGTTTCTAAAACGCACCTCATTTCTCATCTCCTTTGCTCGGGTTCGCCATTTCAGCCGATTTACTAGCCATCTCCCTCCTTGGAGAATCAGCACCTTTAACCTCCTGTTCCGTACAGGTTGCAATTTGTCCTGAGGATGAACGGGAAGAGGGGGAACCAATGAGAGACTAGCTCTAGGTGTTGGGACAGGCACAGGTCACTCTATTTTCCCATCAGGAAGAAGAATTAAGCACAAGCTCAGCCTGCCCCCCAGAACCAGAAGAGGGCCTGAAGCAATCCTGTGCTTTTGCGGCCAGCTCCCAAAAAAGCGAGATGAAAAATGGAGCTCAGGGGCACTGCAATTCACAAACCTGCAGAGTTTTAAATGATACCTCTCGTCCACAAATATATTAAGGGAAGGCAACGAAGAGGCTTTGAAAGCAAGGCAGAATTGCAGGAAACAGATTTCAGGAGGTAGATTCGAATCGCCTTGAAAGCACATGAAAAGCCGCAAAACGTGGACAATGATGTCCTTGGCCAAAAAGGGCGTATGCGTTTTTTCCTGAATATATTCAGGAAAAAACGCATACGCCCTTTTTGGCCAACCAAGCAACCTGGAAAGGCAAATCAGCGCTCCAAAGAAGTCTCGCTTCCCAGCGGGCAAAAGGGCCATGCGGATAAAAGTGTCCAAACCAGAAGTGCAGGACCGGCCATGGAGAAATGGGAGCCTTGCTACGCTGATGGGTGGGATGTAAATTGCCAACAGCCACTCTGGAGAAGTGTACGGTGTGTTCTGAAACATCTAAAAAACACAGCTTGGAGAGCATAGGGCACTTCCACTCATGGGCGTATAAGTTGGGAAAACTAAAAATCAGCAAGACACAGGCAGCCCAAAGTTTAGGGCTGCTCTGTTGACAAGAACCCCCACTTCATTACACCTTAAATATCCTAGGAAAGAGAAAAATGGATAAAGAAGTTGTGGTCCTCATGTACAATGGAATATCACTCAGCCATGAAATCAACGTCATAAGGCTAGTAGCAGCACGATGAGTGGATTTAGGTACGACGATTCTAAATGAAATAAGTCACACAGAAAAAGACACTTATCATAAGATATCACTTATAGAGGGAATGTAAAAACCGCTACACTTGAACTGAATTACAAAACAGAACAGAGTCACACGTTTAGAAAACACACTATGGTTGCTGAACGGGAAAGGTGAGGTGGGGTGATGCATAAATCAAGGGTTTCAAATTAGCTCAGATACCGTTCCAAAAACCCAATATCTAGTAGACAAGACCTACTCCTTGCTCAGTGAACTGGCCTCAACACCCCCTATTCACCGCACAAGAATATATCTGACTAGTAAGAATCTTCAAACCTATGTATTGATATCTCTCTGTCAGTGAGTCAATTGGGTGTAAGCGTCCTAAACACAGCCGTGAAAAGCAGCTAAACCCCATTATAAAAATAAATTACTTTTCAAAACCCGTGAAACAAAGACAGTGAAAGAGAGAGAAATTCTTACAAAATTCGTTCAGGGGCTGTGATGCAACCTGGATTGACCATATCTAGACCCACAGCTGATTGAGACATAAGGGTGGACACTCTTGGGGCTGAGAGGTTCGGTGAGGTTGGGTGAGCCAACGCAGACCCTTTCAAGTAATACTGCATGGTACCCATCCCATGGGTCCCAAATCTCCAGGTTCAAGGGCATCTTCCTACGTCGAAAACAGGCATGAGAAACCCAGAAGATGGTACACCGTGTGATCGGGAAAGGTTTCTAAAACGCACCTCATTTCTCATCTCCTTTGCTCGGGTTCGCCATTCCAGCCGATTTACTAGCCATCTCCCTCCTTGGAGAATCAGCACCTTTAACCTCCTGTTCCGTACAGGTTGCAATTTGTCCTGAGGATGAACGGGAAGAGGGGGAACCAATGAGAGACTAGCTCTAGGTGTTGGGACAGGCACAGGTCACTCTATTTTCCCATCAGGAAGAAGAATTAAGCACAAGCTCAGCCTGCCCCCCAGAACCAGAAGAGGGCCTGAAGCAATCCTGCGCTTTTGCGGCCAGCTCCCAAAAAAGCGAGTTGAAAAATGGAGCTCAGGGGCACTGCAATTCACAAACCTGCAGTGTTTTAAATGATACCTCTCGTCCACAAATATATTAAGGGAAGGCAACGAAGAGGCTTTGAAAGCAAGGCAGAATTGCAGGAAACAGATTTCAGGAGGTAGTTTCGAATCGCCTTGAAAGCACATGAAAAGTGGCAAAACGTGGACAATGATGCCCTTGGCCAAAAAGGGCGTATGCGTTTTTTCCTGAATATATTCAGGAAAAAACGCATACGCCCTTTTTGGCCAACCAAGCAACCTGGAAAGGCAAATCAGCGCTCCAAAGAAGTCTCGCTTCCCAGCGGGCAAAAGGGCCATGCGGAAAAAAGTGTCCAAACCAGAAGTGCAGGACCGGCCATGGAGAAATGGGAGCCTTGCTACGCTGATGGGTGGGATGTAAATTGCCAACAGCCACTCTGGAGAAGTGTACGGTGTGTTCTGAAACATCTAAAAAACACAGCTTGGAGAGCATAGGGCACTTCCACTCATGGGCGTATAAATTGGGAAAACTAAAAATCAGCAAGACACAGGCACCCCAAAGTTTAGGGCTGCTCTGTTGACAAGAACCCCCACTTCATTACACCTTAAATATCCTAGGAAAGAGAAAAATGGATAAAGAAGTTGTGGTCCTCATGTACAATGGAATATCACTCAGCCATGAAATCAACGTCATAAGGCTAGTAGCAGCACGATGAGTGGATTTAGGTACGACGATTCTAAGTGAAATAAGTCACACAGAAAAAGACACTTAACATAAGATATCACTTCTAGAGGGAATGTAAAAACCGCTACACTTGAACTGAATTACAAAACAGAACAGAGTCACACGTTTAGAAAACACACTATGGCTGCTGAACGGGCAAGGTGAGGTGGGGTGATGCATAAAACAAGGGTTTCAAATTAGCTCAGATACCGTTCCATAAACCCAATATGTAAGAGACAAGACCTATTCCTTTTTCAGTGAACTGGACTCAACACCCCCTATTCACCGCACAAGAATATATCTGACTAGTAAGAATCTTCAAACCTATGTATTGATATCTCTCTGTAAGTGAGTCAAGGGGGTGTAAAGCGGCATAAACACAGCCGTGAAAAGCAGCTAAACCCCATTATAAAAATAAATTACTTTTCAAAACCCGTGAAACAAAGACAGTGAAAGAGAGAGAAATTCTTCCAAAATTCGTTCAGGGGCTGTGATGCAACCTGGATTGACCATATCTAGACCCACAGCTGATTGAGACATAAGGGTGGACACTCTTGGGGCTGAGAGGTTCGGTGAGGTTGGGTGAGCCAACGCAGACCCTTTCAAGTAATACTGCATGGTACCCATCCCATGGGTCCCAAATCTCCAGGTTCAAGGGCATCTTCCTACGTCGAAAACAGGCATGAGAAACCCAGAAGATGGTACACCGTGTGATCGGGAAAGGTTTCTAAAACGCACCTCATTTCTCATCTCCTTGGCTCGGGTTCGCCATTCCAGCCGATTTACTAGCCATCTCCCTCCTTGGAGAATCAGCACCTTTAACCTCCTGTTCCGTACAGGTTGCAATTTGTCCTGAGGATGAACGGGAAGAGGGGGAACAGATGAGAGACTAGCTCTAGGTGTTGGGACAGGCACAGGTCACTCTATTTTCCCATCAGGAAGAAGAATTAAGCACAAGCTCAGCCTGCCCCCCAGAACCAGAAGAGGGCCTGAAGCAATCCTGCGCTTTTGCGGCCAGCTCCCAAAAAAGCGAGATGAAAAATGGAGCTCAGGGGCACTGCAATTCACAAACCTGCAGAGTTTTAAATGATACCTCTCGTCCACAAATATATTAAGGGAAGGCAACGAAGAGGCTTTGAAAGCAAGGCAGAATTGCAGGAAACAGATTTCAGGAGGTAGATTCGAATCGCCTTGAAAGCACATGAAAAGCGGCAAAACGTGGACAATGATGCCCTTGTCCAAAAAGGGCGTATGCGTTTTTTCCTGAATATATTCAGGAAAAAACGCATACGCCCTTTTTGGCCAACCAAGCAACCTGGAAAGGCAAATCAGCGCTCCAAAGAAGTCTCGCTTCCCAGCGGGCAAAAGGGCCATGCGGAAAAAAGTGTCCAAACCAGAAGTGCAGGACCGGCCATGGAGAAATGGGAGCCTTGCTACGCTGATGGGTGGGATGTAAATTGCCAACAGCCACTCTGGAGAAGTGTACGGTGTGTTCTGAAACATCTAAAAAACACAGCTTGGAGAGCATAGGGCACTTCCACTCATGGGCGTATAAATTGGGAAAACTAAAAATCAGCAAGACACAGGCACCCCAAAGTTTAGGGCTGCTCTGTTGACAAGAACCCCCACTTCATTACACCTTAAATATCCTAGGAAAGAGAAAAATGGATAAAGAAGTTGTGGTCCTCATGTACAATGGAATATCACTCAGCCATGAAATCAACGTCATAAGGCTAGTAGCAGCACGATGAGTGGATTTAGGTACGACGATTCTAAGTGAAATAAGTCACACAGAAAAAGACACTTATCATAAGATATCACTTCTAGAGGGAATGTAAAAACCGCTACACTTGAACTGAATTACAAAACAGAACAGAGTCACACGTTTAGAAAACACACTATGGCTGCTGAACGGGAAAGGTGAGGTGGGGTGATGCATAAAACAAGGGTTTCAAATTAGCTCAGATACCGTTCCATAAACCCAATATGTAAGAGACAAGACCTATTCCTTTTTCAGTGAACTGGACTCAACACCCCCTATTCACCGCACAAGAATATATCTGACTAATAAGAATCTTCAAACCTATGTATTGATATCTCTCTGTAAGTCAGTCAAGGGGGTGTAAAGCGGCATAAACACAGCTGTGAAAAGCAGCTAAACCCCATTATAAAAATAAATTACTTTTCAAAACCCGTGAAACAAAGACAGTGAAAGAGAGAGAAATTCTTACAAAATTCGTTCAGGGGCTGTGATGCAACCTGGATTGACCATATGTAGACCCACAGCTGATTGAGACATAAGGGTGGACACTCTTGGGGCTGAGAGGTTCGGTGAGGTTGGGTGAGCCAACGCAGACCCTTTCAAGTAATACTGCATGGTACCCATCCCATGGGTCCCAAATCTCCAGGTTCAAGGGCATCTTCCTACATCGAAAACAGGCATGAGAAACCCAGAAGATGGTACACCGTGTGATCGGGAAAGGTTTCTAAAACGCACCTCATTTCTCATCTCCTTGGCTCGGGTTCGCCATTCCAGCCGATTTATTAGCCATCTCCCTCCTTGGAGAATCAGCACCTTTAACCTCCTGTTCCGTACAGGTTGCAATTTGTCCTGAGGATGAACGGGAAGAGGGGGAACCAATGAGAGACTAGCTCTAGGTGTTGGGAGAGGCACAGGTCACTCTATTTTCCCATCAGGAAGAAGAATTAAGCACAAGCTCAGCCTGCCCCCTAGAACCAGAAGAGGGCCTGAAGCAATCCTGCGCTTTTGCGGCCAGCTCCCAAAAAAGCGAGATGAAAAATGGAGCTCAGGGGCACTGCAATTCACAAACCTGCAGAGTTTTAAATGATACCTCTCTTCCACAAATATATTAAGGGAAGGCAACGAAGAGGCTTTGAAAGCAAGGCAGAATTGCAGGAAACAGATTTCAGGAGGTAGATTCGAATCGCCTTGAAAGCACATGAAAAGCGGCAAAACGTGGACAATGATGCCCTTGGCCAAAAAGGGCGTATGCGTTTTTTCCTGAATATATTCAGGAAAAAACGCATACGCCCTTTTTGGCCAACCAAGCAACCTGGAAAGGCAAATCAGCGCTCCAAAGAAGTCTCGCTTCCCAGCGGGCAAAAGGGCCATGCGGAAAAAATTGTCCAAACCAGAAGTGCAGGACCGGCCATGGAGAAATGGGAGCCTTGCTACGCTGATGGGTGGGATGTAAATTGCCAACAGCCACTCTGGAGAAGTGTACGGTGTGTTCTGAAACATCTAAAAAACACAGCTTGGAGAGCATAGGGCACTTCCACTCATGGGCGTATAAATTGGGAAAACTAAAAATCAGCAAGACACAGGCACCCCAAAGTTTAGGGCTGCTCTGTTGCCAAGAACCCCCACTTCATTACACCTTAAATATCCTAGGAAAGAGAAAAATGGATAAAGAAGTTGTGGTCCTCATGTACAATGGAATATCACTCAGCCATGAAATCAACGTCATAAGGCTAGTAGCAGCACGATGAGTGGATTTAGGTACGACGATTCTAAGTGAAATAAGTCACACAGAAAAAGACACTTATCATAAGATATCACTTCTAGAGGGAATGTAAAAACCGCTACACTTGAACTGAATTACAAAACAGAACAGAGTCACACGTTTAGAAAACACACTATGGCTGCTGAACGGGAAAGGTGAGGTGGGGTGATGCATAAAACAAGGGTTTCAAATTAGCTCAGATACCGTTCCATAAACCCAATATGTAAGAGACAAGACCTATTCCTTTTTCAGTGAACTGGACTCAACACCCCCTATTCACCGCACAAGAATATATCTGACTAGTAAGAATCTTCAAACCTATGTATTGATATCTCTCTGTACGTGAGTCAAGGGGGTGTAAAGCGGCATAAACACAGCCGTGAAAAGCAGCTAAACCCCATTATAAAAATAAATTACTTTTCAAAACCCGTGAAACAAAGACAGTGAAAGAGAGAGAAATTCTTACAAAATTCGTTCAGGGGCTGTGATGCAACCTGGATTGACCATATCTAGACCCACAGCTGATTGAGACATAAGGGTGGACACTCTTGGGGCTGAGAGGTTCGGTGAGGTTGGGTGAGCCAACGCAGACCCTTTCAAGTAATACTGCATGGTACCCATCCCATGGGTCCCAAATCTCCAGGTTCAAGGGCATCTTCCTACATCGAAAACAGGCATGAGAAACCCAGAAGATGGTACACCGTGTGATCGGGAAAGTTTTCTAAAACGCACCTCATTTCTCATCTCCTTGTGCTCGGGTTCGCCATTCCAGCCGATTTACTAGCCATCTCCCTCCTTGGAGAATCAGCACCTTTAACCTCCTGTTCCGTACAGGTTGCAATTTGTCCTGAGGATGAACGGGAAGAGGGGGAACCAATGAGAGACTAGCTCTAGGTGTTGGGACAGGCACAGGTCACTCTATTTTCCCATCAGGAAGAAGAATTAAGCACAAGCTCAGCCTGCCCCCCAGAACCAGAAGAGGGCCTGAAGCAATCCTGCGCTTTTGCGGCCAGCTCCCAAAAAAGCGAGATGAAAAATGGAGCTCAGGGGCACTGCAATTCACAAACCTGCAGAGTTTTAAATGATACCTCTCGTCCACAAATATATTAAGGGAAGGCAACGAAGAGGCTTTGAAAGCAAGGCAGAATTGCAGGAAACAGATTTCAGGAGGTAGATTCGAATCGCCTTGAAAGCACATGAAAAGCGGCCAAACGTGGACAATGATGCCCTTGGCCAAAAAGGGCGCATGCGTTTTTTCCTGAATATATTCAGGAAAAAACGCATACGCCCTTTTTGGCCAACCAAGCAACCTGGAAAGGCAAATCAGCGCTCCAAAGAAGTCTCGCTTCCCAGCGGGCAAAAGGGCCATGCGGAAAAAAGTGTCCAAACCAGAAGTGCAGGACCGGCCATGGAGAAATGGGAGCCTTGCTACGCTGATGGGTGGGATGTAAATTGCCAACAGCCACTCTGGAGAAGTGTACGGTGTGTTCTGAAACATCTAAAAAACACAGCTTGGAGAGCATAGGGCACTTCCACTCATGGGCGTATAAATTGGGAAAACTAAAAATCAGCAAGACACAGGCAGCCCAAAGTTTAGGGCTGCTCTGTTGACAAGAACCCCCACTTCATTACACCTTAAATATCCTAGGAAAGAGAAAAATGGATAAAGAAGTTGTGGTCCTCATGTACAATGGAATATCACTCAGCCATGAAATCAATGTCATAAGGCTAGTAGCAGCACGATGAGTGGATTTAGGTACGACGATTCTAAGTGAAATAAGTCACACAGAAAAAGACACTTATCATAAGATATCACTTCTAGAGGGAATGTAAAAACCGCTACACTTGAACTGAATTACAAAACAGAACAGAGTCACACGTTTAGAAAACACACTATGGCTGCTGAACGGGAAAGGTGAGGTGGGGTGATGCATAAAACAAGGGTTTCAAATTAGCTCAGATACCGTTCCATAAACCCAATATGTAAGAGACAAGACCTATTCCTTTTTCAGTGAACTGGACTCAACACCCCCTATTCACCGCACAAGAATATATCTGACTAGTAAGAATCTTCAAACCTATGTATTGATATCTCTCTGTACGTGAGTCAAGGGGGTGTAAAGCGGCATAAACACAGCCGTGAAAAGCAGCTAAACCCCATTATAAAAATAAATTACTTTTCAAAACCCGTGAAACAAAGACAGTGAAAGAGAGAGAAATTCTTACAAAATTCGTTCAGGGGCTGTGATGCAACCTGGATTGACCATATCTAGACCCACAGCTGATTGAGACATAAGGGTGGACACTCTTGGGGCTGAGAGGTTCGGTGAGGTTGGGTGAGCCAACGCAGACCCTTTCAAGTAATACTGCATGGTACCCATCCCATGGGTCCCAAATCTCCAGGTTCAAGGGCATCTTCCTACATCGAAAACAGGCATGAGAAACCCAGAAGATGGTACACCGTGTGATCGGGAAAGGTTTCTAAAACGCACCTCATTTCTCATCTCCTTGTGCTCGGGTTCGCCATTCCAGCCGATTTACTAGCCATCTCCCTCCTTGGAGAATCAGCACCTTTAACCTCCTGTTCCGTACAGGTTGCAATTTGTCCTGAGGATGAACGGGAAGAGGGGGAACCAATGAGAGACTAGCTCTAGGTGTTGGGACAGGCACAGGTCACTCTATTTTCCCATCAGGAAGAAGAATTAAGCACAAGCTCAGCCTGCCCCCCAGAACCAGAAGAGGGCCTGAAGCAATCCTGCGCTTTTGCGGCCAGCTCCCAAAAAAGCGAGATGAAAAATGGAGCTCAGGGGCACTGCAATTCACAAACCTGCAGAGTTTTAAATGATACCTCTCGTCCACAAATATATTAAGGGAAGGCAACGAAGAGGCTTTGAAAGCAAGGCAGAATTGCAGGAAACAGATTTCAGGAGGTAGATTCGTATCGCCTTGAAAGCACATGAAAAGCGGCCAAACGTGGACAATGATGCCCTTGGCCAAAAAGGGCGTATGCGTTTTTTCCTGAATATATTCAGGAAAAAACGCATACGCCCTTTTTGGCCAACCAAGCAACCTGGAAAGGCAAATCAGCGCTCCAAAGAAGTCTCGCTTCCCAGCGGGCAAAAGGGCCATGCGGAAAAAAGTGTCCAAACCAGAAGTGCAGGACCGGCCATGGAGAAATGGGAGCCTTGCTACGCTGATGGGTGGGATGTAAATTGCCAACAGCCACTCTGGAGAAGTGTACGGTGTGTTCTGAAACATCTAAAAAACACAGCTTGGAGAGCATAGGGCACTTCCACTCATGGGCGTATAAATTGGGAAAACTAAAAATCAGCAAGACACAGGCAGCCCAAAGTTTAGGGCTGCTCTGTTGACAAGAACCCCCACTTCATTACACCTTAAATATCCTAGGAAAGAGAAAAATGGATAAAGAAGTTGTGGTCCTCATGTACAATGGAATATCACTCAGCCATGAAATCAACGTCATAAGGCTAGTAGCAGCACGATGAGTGGATTTAGGTACGACGATTCTAAGTGAAATAAGTCACACAGAAAAAGACACTTATCATAAGATATCACTTAGAGAGGGAATGTAAAAACCGCTACACTTGAACTGAATTACAAAACAGAACAGAGTCACACGTTTAGAAAACACACTATGGCTGCTGAACGGGAAAGGTGAGGTGGGGTGATGCATAAAACAAGGGTTTCAAATTAGCTCAGATACCGTTCCATAAACCCAATATGTAAGAGACAAGACCTATTCCTTTTTCAGTGAACTGGACTCAACACCCCCTATTCACCGCACAAGAATATATCTGACTAGTAAGAATCTTCAAACCTATGTATTGATATCTCTCTGTAAGTGAGTCAAGGGGGTGTAAAGCGGCATAAACACAGCCGTGAAAAGCAGCTAAACCCCATTATAAAAATAAATTACTTTTCAAAACCCGTGAAACAAAGACAGTGAAAGAGAGAGAAATTCTTCCAAAATTCGTTCAGGGGCTGTGATGCAACCTGGATTGACCATATCTAGACCCACAGCTGATTGAGACATAAGGGTGGACACTCTTGGGGCTGAGAGGTTCGGTGAGGTTGGGTGAGCCAACGCAGACCCTTTCAAGTAATACTGCATGGTACCCATCCCACGGGTCCCAAATCTGAGGTTCAAGGGCATCTTCCTACATCGAAAACAGGCATGAGAAACCCAGAAGATGGTACACCGTGTGATCGGGAAAGGTTTCTAAAACGCACCTCATTTCTCATCTCCTTTGCTCAGGTTCGCCATTCCAGCCGATTTACTAGCCATCTCCCTCCTTGGAGAATCAGCAACTTTAACCTCCTGTTCCGTACAGGTTGCAATTTGTCCTGAGGATGAACGGGAAGAGGGGGAACCAATGAGAGACTAGCTCTAGGTGTTGGGACAGGCACAGGTCACTCTATTTTCCCATGAGGAAGAAGAATTAAGCACAAGCTCAGCCAGCCCCCCAGAACCAGAAGAGGGCCTGAAGCAATCCTGCGCTTTTGCGGCCAGCTCCCAAAAAAGCGAGATGAAAAATGGAGCTGAGGGGCACTGCAATTCACAAACCTGCAGAGTTTTAAATGATACCTCTCGTCCACAAATATATTAAGGGAAGGCAACGAAGAGGCTTTGAAAGCAAGGCAGAATTGCAGGAAACAGATTTCAGGAGGTAGATTCGAATCGCCTTGAAAGCACATGAAAAGCGGCAAAACGTGGACAATGATGCCCTTGGCCAAAAAGGGCGTATGCGTTTTTTCCTGAATATATTCAGGAAAAAACGCATACGCCCTTTTTGGCCAACCAAGCAACCTGGAAAGGCAAATCAGCGCTCCAAAGAAGTCTCGCTTCCCAGCGGGCAAAAGGGCCATGCGGAAAAAAGTGTCCAAACCAGAAGTGCAGTACCGGCCATGGAGAAATGGGAGCCTTGCTACGCTGATGGGTGGGATGTAAATTGCCAACAGCCACTCTGGAGAAGTGTACGGTGTGTTCTGAAACATCTAAAAAACACAGCTTGGAGAGCATAGGGCACTTCCACTCATGGGCGTATAAGTTGGGAAAACTAAAAATCAGCAAGACACAGGCAGCCCAAAGTTTAGGGCTGCTCTGTTGACAAGAACCCCCACTTCATTACACCTTAAATATCCTAGGAAAGAGAAAAATGGATAAAGAATTTGTGGTCCTCATGTACAATGGAATATCACTCAGCCATGAAATCAACGTCATAAGGCTAGTAGCAGCACGATGAGTGGATTTAGGTACGACGATTCTAAGTGAAATAAGTCACACAGAAAAAGACACTTATCATAAGATATCACTTCTAGAGGGAATGTAAAAACCGCTACACTTGAACTGAATTACAAAACAGAACAGAGTCACACGTTTAGAAAACACACTATGGCTGCTGAACGGGAAAGGTGAGGTGGGGTGATGCATAAAACAAGGGTTTCAAATTAGCTCAGATACCGTTCCATAAACCCAATATGTAAGAGACAAGACCTATTCCTTTTTCAGTGAACTGGACTCAACACCCCCTATTCACCGCACAAGATTATATCTGACTAGTAAGAATCTTCAAACATATCTATTGATATCTCTCTGTAAGTGAGTCAAGGGGGTGTAAAGCGGCATAAACACAGCCGTGAAAAGCAGCTAAACCCCATTATAAAAATAAATTACTTTTCAAAACCCGTGAAACAAAGACAGTGAAAGAGAGAGAAATTCTTACAAAATTCGTTCAGGGGCTGTGATGCAACCTGGATTGACCATATCTAGACCCACAGCTGATTGAGACATAAGGGTGGACACTCTTGGGGCTGAGAGGTTCGGTGAGGTTGGGTGAGCCAACGCAGACCCTTTCAAGTAATACTGCATGGTACCCATCCCATGGGTCCCAAATCTCCAGGTTCAAGGGCATCTTCCTACATCGAAAACAGGCATGAGAAACCCAGAAGATGGTACACCGTGTGATCGGGAAAGGTTTCTAAAACGCACCTCATTTCTCATCTCCTTTGCTCGGGTTCGCCATTCCAGCCGATTTACTAGCCATCTCCCTCCTTGGAGAATCAGCACCTTTAACCTCCTGTTCCGTACAGGTTGCAATTTGTCCTGAGGATGAACGGGAAGAGGGGGAACCAATGAGAGACTAGCTCTAGGTGTTGGGACAGGCACAGGTCACTCTATTTTCCCATCAGGAAGAAGAATTAAGCACAAGCTCAGCCTGCCCCCCAGAACCAGAAGAGGGCCTGAAGCAATCCTGCGCTTTTGCGGCCAGCTCCCAGAAAAGCGAGATGAAAAATGGAGCTCAGGGGCACTGCAATTCACAAACCTGCAGAGTTTTAAATGATACCTCTCATCCACAAATATATTAAGGGAAGGCAACGAAGAGGCTTTGAAAGCAAGGCAGAATTGCAGGAAACAGATTTCAGGAGGTAGATTCGAATCGCCTTGAAAGCACATGAAAAGCGGCAAAACGTGGACAATGATGCCCTTGGCCAAAAAGGGCGTATGCGTTTTTTCCTGAATATATTCAGGAAAAAACGCATACGCCCTTTTTGGCCAACCAAGCAACCTGGAAAGGCAAATCAGCGCTCCAAAGAAGTCTCGCTTCCCAGCGGGCAAAAGGGCCATGCGGAAAAAAGTGTCCAAACCAGAAGTGCAGGACCGGCCATGGAGAAATGGGAGCCTTGCTACGCTGATGGGTGGGATGTAAATTGCCAACAGCCACTCTGGAGAAGTGTACGGTGTGTTCTGAAACATCTAAAAAACACAGCTTGGAGAGCATAGGGCACTTCCACTCATGGGCGTATAAGTTGGGAAAACTAAAAATCAGCAAGACACAGGCACCCCAAAGTTTAGGGCTGCTCTGCTGACAAGAACCCCCACTTCATTACACCTTAAATATCCTAGGAAAGAGAAAAATGGATAAAGAAGTTGTGGTCCTCATGTACAATGGAATATCACTCAGCCATGAAATCAACGTCATAAGGCTAGTAGCAGCACGATGAGTGGATTTAGGTACGACGATTCTAAGTGAAATAAGTCACACAGAAAAAGACACTTATCATAAGATATCACTTCTAGAGGGAATGTAAAAACCGCTACACTTGAACTGAATTACAAAACAGAACAGAGTCACACGTTTAGAAAACACACTATGGCTGCTGAACGGGAAAGGTGAGGTGGGGTGATGCATAAAACAAGGGTTTCAAATTAGCTCAGATACCGTTCCATAAACCCAATATGTAAGAGACAAGACCTATTCCTTTTTCAGTGAACTGGACTCAACACCCCCTATTCACCGCACAAGAATATATCTGACTAGTAAGAATCTTCAAACCTATGTATTGATATCTCTCTGTAAGTGAGTCAAGGGGGTGTAAAGCGGCATAAACACAGCCGTGAAAAGCAGCTAAACCCCATTATAAAAATAAATTCCTTTTCAAAACCCGTGAAACAAAGACAGTGAAAGAGAGAGAAATTCTTCCAAAATTCGTTCAGGGGCTGTGATGCAACCTGGATTGACCATATCTAGACCCACAGCTGATTGAGACATAAGGGTGGACACTCTTGGGGCTGAGAGGTTCGGTGAGGTTGGGTGAGCCAACGCAGACCCTTTCAAGTAATACTGCATGGTACCCATCCCATGGGTCCCAAATCTCCAGGTTCAAGGGCATCTTCCTACATCGAAAACAGGCATGAGAAACCCAGAAGATGGTACACCGTGTGATCGGGAAAGGTTTCTAAAACGCACCTCATTTCTCATCTCCTTGGCTCGGGTTCGCCATTCCAGCCGATTTACTAGCCATCTCCCTCCTTGGAGAATCAGCACCTTTAACCTCCTGTTCCGTACAGGTTGCAATTTGTCCTGAGGATGAACGGGAAGAGGGGGAACCAATGAGAGACTAGCTCTAGGTGTTGGGACAGGCACAGGTCACTCTATTTTCCCATCAGGAAGAAGAATTAAGCACAAGCTCAGCCTGCCCCCCAGAACCAGAAGAGGGCCTGAAGCAATCCTGCGCTTTTGCGGCCAGCTCCCAGAAAAGCGAGATGAAAAATGGAGCTCAGGGGCACTGCAATTCACAAACCTGCAGAGTTTTAAATGATACCTCTCGCCCACAAATATATTAAGGGAAGGCAACGAAGAGGCTTTGAAAGCAAGGCAGAATTGCAGGAAACAGATTTCAGGAGGTAGATTCGAATCGCCTTGAAAGCACATGAAAAGCGGCAAAACGTGGACTATGATGCCCTTGGCCAAAAAGGGCGTATGCGTTTTTTCCTGAATATATTCAGGAAAAAACGCATACGCCCTTTTTGGCCAACCAAGCAACCTGGAAAGGCAAATCAGCGCTCCAAAGAAGTCTCGCTTCCCAGCAGGCAAAAGGGCCATGCGGAAAAAAGTGTCCAAACCAGAAGTGCAGGACCGGCCATGGAGAAATGGGAGCCTTGCTACGCTGATGGGTGGGATGTAAATTGCCAACAGCCACTCTGGAGAAGTGTACGGTGTGTTCTGAAACATCTAAAAAACACAGCTTGGAGAGCATAGGGCACTTCCACTCATGGGCGTATAAGTTGGGAAAACTAAAAATCAGCAAGACACAGGCAGCCCAAAGTTTAGGGCTGCTCTGTTGACAAGAACCCCCACTTCATTACACCTTAAATATCCTAGGAAAGAGAAAAATGGATAAAGAAGTTGTGGTCCTCATGTACAATGGAATATCACTCAGCCATGAAATCAACGTCATAAGGCTAGTAGCAGCACGATGAGTGGATTTAGGTACGACGATTCTAAGTGAAATAAGTCACACAGAAAAAGACACTTATCATAAGATATCACTTCTAGAGGGAATGTAAAAACCGCTACACTTGAACTGAATTACAAAACAGAACAGAGTCACACGTTTAGAAAACACACTATGGCTGCTGAACGGGAAAGGTGAGGTGGGGTGATGCATAAAACAAGGGTTTCAAATTAGCTCAGATACCGTTCCATAAACCCAATATGTAATAGACAAGACCTATTCCTTTTTCAGTGAACTGGACTCAACACCCCCTATTCACCGCACAAGAATATATCTGACTAGTAAGAATCTTCAAACCTATGTATTGATATCTCTCCGTAAGTGAGTCAAGGGGGTGTAAAGCGGCATAAACACAGCCGTGAAAAGCAGCTAAACCCCATTATAAAAATAAATTACTTTTCAAAACCCGTGAAACAAAGGCAGTGAAAGAGAGAGAAATTCTTACAAAATTCGTTCAGGGGCTGTGATGCAACCTGGATTGACCATATCTAGACCCACAGCTGATTGAGACATAAGGGTGGACACTCTTGGGGCTGAGAGGTTCGGTGAGGTTGGGTGAGCCAACGCAGACCCTTTCAAGTAATACTGCATGGTACCCATCCCATGGGTCCCAAATCTCCAGGTTCAAGGGCATCTTCCTACGTCGAAAACAGGCATGAGAAACCCAGAAGATGGTACACCGTGTGATCGGGAAAGGTTTCTAAAACGCACCTCATTTCTCATCTCCTTTGCTCGGGTTCGCCATTCCAGCCGATTTACTAGCCATCTCCCTCCTTGGAGAATCAGCACCTTTAACCTCCTGTTCCGTACAGGTTGCAATTTGTCCTGAGGATGAACGGGAAGAGGGGGAACCAATGAGAGACTAGCTCTAGGTGTTGGGACAGGCACAGGTCACTCTATTTTCCCATCAGGAAGAAGAATTAAGCACAAGCTCAGCCTGCCCCCCAGAACCAGAAGAGGGCCTGAAGCAATCCTGCGCTTTTGCGGCCAGCTCCCAGAAAAGCGAGATGAAAAATGGAGCTCAGGGGCACTGCAATTCACAAACCTGCAGAGTTTTAAATGATACCTCTCATCCACAAATATATTAAGGGAAGGCAACGAAGAGGCTTTGAAAGCAAGGCAGAATTGCAGGAAACAGATTTCAGGAGGTAGATTCGAATCGCCTTGAAAGCACATGAAAAGCGGCAAAACGTGGACAATGATGCCCTTGGCCAAAAAGGGCGTATGCGTTTTTTCCTGAATATATTCAGGAAAAAACGCATACGCCCTTTTTGGCCAACCAAGCAACCTGGAAAGGCAAATCAGCGCTCCAAAGAAGTCTCGCTTCCCAGCGGGCAAAAGGGCCATGCGGAAAAAAGTGTCCAAACCAGAAGTGCAGGACCGGCCATGGAGAAATGGGAGCCTTGCTACGCTGATGGGTGGGATGTAAATTGCCAACAGCCACTCTGGAGAAGTGTACGGTGTGTTCTGAAACATCTAAAAAACACAGCTTGGAGAGCATAGGGCACTTCCACTCATGGGCGTATAAGTTGGGAAAACTAAAAATCAGCAAGACACAGGCACCCCAAAGTTTAGGGCTGCTCTGCTGACAAGAACCCCCACTTCATTACACCTTAAATATCCTAGGAAAGAGAAAAATGGATAAAGAAGTTGTGGTCCTCATGTACAATGGAATATCACTCAGCCATGAAATCAACGTCATAAGGCTAGTAGCAGCACGATGAGTGGATTTAGGTACGACGATTCTAAGTGAAATAAGTCACACAGAAAAAGACACTTATCATAAGATATCACTTCTAGAGGGAATGTAAAAACCGCTACACTTGAACTGAATTACAAAACAGAACAGAGTCACACGTTTAGAAAACACACTATGGCTGCTGAACGGGAAAGGTGAGGTGGGGTGATGCATAAAACAAGGGTTTCAAATTAGCTCAGATACCGTTCCATAAACCCAATATGTAAGAGACAAGACCTATTCCTTTTTCAGTGAACTGGACTCAACACCCCCTATTCACCGCACAAGAATATATCTGACTAGTAAGAATCTTCAAACCTATGTATTGATATCTCTCTGTAAGTTAGTCAAGGGGGTGTAAAGCGGCATAAACACAGCCGTGAAAAGCAGCTAAACCCCATTATAAAAATAAATTCCTTTTCAAAACCCGTGAAACAAAGACAGTGAAAGAGAGAGAAATTCTTCCAAAATTCGTTCAGGGGCTGTGATGCAACCTGGATTGACCATATCTAGACCCACAGCTGATTGAGACATAAGGGTGGACACTCTTGGGGCTGAGAGGTTCGGTGAGGTTGGGTGAGCCAACGCAGACCCTTTCAAGTAATACTGCATGGTACCCATCCCATGGGTCCCAAATCTCCAGGTTCAAGGGCATCTTCCTACATCGAAAACAGGCATGAGAAACCCAGAAGATGGTACACCGTGTGATCGGGAAAGGTTTCTAAAACGCACCTCATTTCTCATCTCCTTGGCTCGGGTTCGCCATTCCAGCCGATTTACTAGCCATCTCCCTCCTTGGAGAATCAGCACCTTTAACCTCCTGTTCCGTACAGGTTGCAATTTGTCCTGAGGATGAACGGGAAGAGGGGGAACCAATGAGAGACTAGCTCTAGGTGTTGGGACAGGCACAGGTCACTCTATTTTCCCATCAGGAAGAAGAATTAAGCACAAGCTCAGCCTGCCCCCCAGAACCAGAAGAGGGCCTGAAGCAATCCTGCGCTTTTGCGGCCAGCTCCCAGAAAAGCGAGATGAAAAATGGAGCTCAGGGGCACTGCAATTCACAAACCTGCAGAGTTTTAAATGATACCTCTCGTCCACAAATATATTAAGGGAAGGCAACGAAGAGGCTTTGAAAGCAAGGCAGAATTGCAGGAAACAGATTTCAGGAGGTAGATTCGAATCGCCTTGAAAGCACATGAAAAGCGGCAAAACGTGGACAATGATGCCCTTGGCCAAAAAGGGCGTATGCGTTTTTTCCTGAATATATTCAGGAAAAAACGCATACGCCCTTTTTGGCCAACCAAGCAACCTGGAAAGGCAAATCAGCGCTCCAAAGAAGTCTCGCTTCCCAGCGGGCAAAAGGGCCATGCGGAAAAAAGTGTCCAAACCAGAAGTGCAGGACCGGCCATGGAGAAATGGGAGCCTTGCTACGCTGATGGGTGGGATGTAAATTGCCAACAGCCACTCTGGAGAAGTGTACGGTGTGTTCTGAAACATCTAAAAAACACAGCTTGGAGAGCATAGGGCACTTCCACTCATGGGCGTATAAGTTGGGAAAACTAAAAATCAGCAAGACACAGGCAGCCCAAAGTTTAGGGCTGCTCTGTTGACAAGAACCCCCACTTCATTACACCTTAAATATCCTAGGAAAGAGAAAAATGGATAAAGAAGTTGTGGTCCTCATGTACAATGGAATATCACTCAGCCATGAAATCAACGTCATAAGGCTAGTAGCAGCACGATGAGTGGATTTAGGTACGACGATTCTAAGTGAAATAAGTCACACAGAAAAAGACACTTATCATAAGATATCACTTCTAGAGGGAATGTAAAAACCGCTACACTTGAACTGAATTACAAAACAGAACAGAGTCACACGTTTAGAAAACACACTATGGCTGCTGAACGGGAAAGGTGAGGTGGGGTGATGCATAAAACAAGGGTTTCAAATTAGCTCAGATACCGTTCCATAAACCCAATATGTAAGAGACAAGACCTATTCCTTTTTCAGTGAACTGGACTCAACACCCCCTATTCACCGCACAAGAATATATCTGACTAGTAAGAATCTTCAAACCTATGTATTGATATCTCTCTGTAAGTGAGTCAAGGGGGTGTAAAGCGGCATAAACACAGCCGTGAAAAGCAGCTAAACCCCATTATAAAAATAAATTCCTTTTCAAAACCCGTGAAACAAAGACAGTGAAAGAGAGAGAAATTCTTCCAAAATTCGTTCAGGGGCTGTGATGCAACCTGGATTGACCATATCTAGACCCACAGCTGATTGAGACATAAGGGTGGACACTCTTGGGGCTGAGAGGTTCGGTGAGGTTGGGTGAGCCAACGCAGACCCTTTCAAGTAATACTGCATGGTACCCATCCCATGGGTCCCAAATCTCCAGGTTCAAGGGCATCTTCCTACATCGAAAACAGGCATGAGAAACCCAGAAGATGGTACACCGTGTGATCGGGAAAGGTTTCTAAAACGCACCTCATTTCTCATCTCCTTGGCTCGGGTTCGCCATTCCAGCCGATTTACTAGCCATCTCCCTCCTTGGAGAATCAGCACCTTTAACCTCCTGTCCCGTACAGGTTGCAATTTGTCCTGAGGATGAACGGGAAGAGGGGGAACCAATGAGAGACTAGCTCTAGGTGTTGGGACAGGCACAGGTCACTCTATTTTCCCATCAGGAAGAAGAATTAAGCACAAGCTCAGCCTGCCCCCCAGAACCAGAAGAGGGCCTGAAGCAATCCTGCGCTTTTGCGGCCAGCTCCCAGAAAAGCGAGATGAAAAATGGAGCTCAGGGGCACTGCAATTCACAAACCTGCAGAGTTTTAAATGATACCTCTCGCCCACAAATATATTAAGGGAAGGCAACGAAGAGGCTTTGAAAGCAAGGCAGAATTGCAGGAAACAGATTTCAGGAGGTAGATTCGAATCGCCTTGAAAGCACATGAAAAGCGGCAAAACGTGGACAATGATGCCCTTGGCCAAAAAGGGCGTATGCGTTTTTTCCTGAATATATTCAGGAAAAAACGCATACGCCCTTTTTGGCCAACCAAGCAACCTGGAAAGGCAAATCAGCGCTCCAAAGAAGTCTCGCTTCCCAGCGGGCAAAAGGGCCATGCGGAAAAAAGTGTCCAAACCAGAAGTGCAGGACCGGCCATGGAGAAATGGGAGCCTTGCTACGCTGATGGGTGGGATGTAAATTGCCAACAGCCACTCTGGAGAAGTGTACGGTGTGTTCTGAAACATCTAAAAAACACAGCTTGGAGAGCATAGGGCACTTCCACTCATGGGCGTATAAGTTGGGAAAAGTAAAAATCAGCAAGACACAGGCACCCCAAAGTTTAGGGCTGCTCTGTTGACAAGAACCCCCACTTCATTACACCTTAAATATCCTAGGAAAGAGAAAAATGGATAAAGAAGTTGTGGTCCTCATGTACAATGGAATATCACTCAGCCATGAAATCAACGTCATAAGGCTAGTAGCAGCACGATGAGTGGATTTAGGTACGACGATTCTAAGTGAAATAAGTCACACAGAAAAAGACACTTATCATAAGATATCACTTCTAGAGGGAATGTAAAAACCGCTACACTTGAACTGAATTACAAAACAGAACAGAGTCACACGTTTAGAAAACACACTATGGCTGCTGAACGGGAAAGGTGAGGTGGGGTGATGCATAAAACAAGGGTTTCAAATTAGCTCAGATACCGTTCCATAAACCCAATATGTAAGAGACAAGACCTATTCCTTTTTCAGTGAACTGGACTCAACACCCCCTATTCACCGCACAAGAATATATCTGACTAGTAAGAATCTTCAAACCTATGTATTGATATCTCTCTGTACGTGAGTCAAGGGGGTGTAAAGCGGCATAAACACAGCCGTGAAAAGCAGCTAAACCCCATTATAAAAATAAATTCCTTTTCAAAACCCGTGAAACAAAGACAGTGAAAGAGAGAGAAAT
Source organism: Balaenoptera acutorostrata (assembly GCF_949987535.1). Taxonomy (NCBI): domain Eukaryota; kingdom Metazoa; phylum Chordata; class Mammalia; order Artiodactyla; family Balaenopteridae; genus Balaenoptera; species Balaenoptera acutorostrata. Next base: position 49,378 of record NW_026645928.1, read on the forward strand.
TCTTCCAAAATTCTTTCAGGGGCTGTGATGCAACCTGGATTGACCATATCTAGACCCACAGCTGATTGAGACATAAGGGTGGACACTCTTGGGGCTGATAGGTTCGGTGAGGTTGGGTGAGCCAACGCAGACCCTTTCAAGTAATACTGCATGGTACCCATCCCATGGGTCCCAAATCTCCAGGTTCAAGGGCATCTTCCTACATCGAAAACAGGCATGAGAAACCCAGAAGATGGTACACCGTGTGATCGGGAAAGGTTTCTAAAACGCACCTCATTTCTCATCTCCTTGGCTCGGGTTCGCCATTCCAGCCGATTTACTAGCCATCTCCCTCCTTGGAGAATCAGCACCTTTAACCTCCTGTTCCGTACAGGTTGCAATTTGTCCTGAGGATGAACGGGAAGAGGGGGAACCAATGAGAGACTAGCTCTAGGTGTTGGGACAGGCACAGGTCACTCTATTTTCCCATCAGGAAGAAGAATTAAGCACAAGCTCAGCCTGCCCCCCAGAACCAGAAGAGGGCCTGAAGCAATCCTGCGCTTTTGCGGCCAGCTCCCAGAAAAGCGAGATGAAAAATGGAGCTCAGGGGCACTGCAATTCACAAACCTGCAGAGTTTTAAATGATACCTCTCGTCCACAAATATATTAAGGGAAGGCAACGAAGAGGCTTTGAAAGCAAGGCAGAATTGCAGGAAACAGATTTCAGGAGGTAGATTCGAATCGCCTTGAAAGCACATGAAAAGCGGCAAAACGTGGACAATGATGCCCTTGGCCAAAAAGGGCGTATGCGTTTTTTCCTGAATATATTCAGGAAAAAACGCATACGCCCTTTTTGGCCAACCAAGCAACCTGGAAAGGCAAATCAGCGCTCCAAAGAAGTCTCGCTTCCCAGCGGGCAAAAGGGCCATGCGGAAAAAAGTGTCCAAACCAGAAGTGCAGGACCGGCCATGGAGAAATGGGAGCCTTGCTACGCTGATGGGTGGGATGTAAATTGCCAACAGCCACTCTGGAGAAGTGTACGGTGTGTTCTGAAACATATAAAAAACACAGCTTGGAGAGCATAGGGCACTTCCACTCATGGGCGTATAAGTTGGGAAAACTAAAAATCAGCAAGACACAGGCAGCCCAAAGTTTAGGGCTGCTCTGTTGACAAGAACCCCCACTTCATTACACCTTAAATATCCTAGGAAAGAGAAAAATGGATAAAGAAGTTGTGGTCCTCATGTACAATGGAATATCACTCAGCCATGAAATCAACGTCATAAGGCTAGTAGCAGCACGATGAGTGGATTTAGGTACGACGATTCTAAGTGAAATAAGTCACACAGAAAAAGACACTTATCATAAGATATCACTTCTAGAGGGAATGTAAAAACCGCTACACTTGAACTGAATTACAAAACAGAACAGAGTCACACGTTTAGAAAACACACTATGGCTGCTGAACGGGAAAGGTGAGGTGGGGTGATGCATAAAACAAGGGTTTCAAATTAGCTCAGATACCGTTCCATAAACCCAATATGTAAGAGACAAGACCTATTCCTTTTTCAGTGAACTGGACTCAACACCCCCTATTCACCGCACAAGAATATATCTGACTAGTAAGAATCTTCAAACCTATGTATTGATATCTCTCTGTAAGTGAGTCAAGGGGGTGTAAAGCGGCATAAACACAGCCGTGAAAAGCAGCTAAACCCCATTATAAAAATAAATTCCTTTTCAAAACCCGTGAAACAAAGACAGTGAAAGAGAGAGAAATTCTTCCAAAATTCGTTCAGGGGCTGTGATGCAACCTGGATTGACCATATCTAGACCCACAGCTGATTGAGACATAAGGGTGGACACTCTTGGGGCTGAGAGGTTCGGTGAGGTTGGGTGAGCCAACGCAGACCCTTTCAAGTAATACTGCATGGTACCCATCCCATGGGTCCCAAATCTCCAGGTTCAAGGGCATCTTCCTACATCGAAAACAGGCATGAGAAACCCAGAAGATGGTACACCGTGTGATCGGGAAAGGTTTCTAAAACGCACCTCATTTCTCATCTCCTTGGCTCGGGTTCGCCATTCCAGCCGATTTACTAGCCATCTCCCTCCTTGGAGAATCAGCACCTTTAACCTCCTGTCCCGTACAGGTTGCAATTTGTCCTGAGGATGAACGGGAAGAGGGGGAACCAATGAGAGACTAGCTCTAGGTGTTGGGACAGGCACAGGTCACTCTATTTTCCCATCAGGAAGAAGAATTAAGCACAAGCTCAGCCTGCCCCCCAGAACCAGAAGAGGGCCTGAAGCAATCCTGCGCTTTTGCGGCCAGCTCCCAGAAAAGCGAGATGAAAAATGGAGCTCAGGGGCACTGCAATTCACAAACCTGCAGAGTTTTAAATGATACCTCTCGCCCACAAATATATTAAGGGAAGGCAACGAAGAGGCTTTGAAAGCAAGGCAGAATTGCAGGAAACAGATTTCAGGAGGTAGATTCGAATCGCCTTGAAAGCACATGAAAAGCGGCAAAACGTGGACAATGATGCCCTTGGCCAAAAAGGGCGTATGCGTTTTTTCCTGAATATATTCAGGAAAAAACGCATACGCCCTTTTTGGCCAACCAAGCAACCTGGAAAGGCAAATCAGCGCTCCAAAGAAGTCTCGCTTCCCAGCGGGCAAAAGGGCCATGCGGAAAAAAGTGTCCAAACCAGAAGTGCAGGACCGGCCATGGAGAAATGGGAGCCTTGCTACGCTGATGGGTGGGATGTAAATTGCCAACAGCCACTCTGGAGAAGTGTACGGTGTGTTCTGAAACATCTAAAAAACACAGCTTGGAGAGCATAGGGCACTTCCACTCATGGGCGTATAAGTTGGGAAAAGTAAAAATCAGCAAGACACAGGCACCCCAAAGTTTAGGGCTGCTCTGTTGACAAGAACCCCCACTTCATTACACCTTAAATATCCTAGGAAAGAGAAAAATGGATAAAGAAGTTGTGGTCCTCATGTACAATGGAATATCACTCAGCCATGAAATCAACGTCATAAGGCTAGTAGCAGCACGATGAGTGGATTTAGGTACGACGATTCTAAGTGAAATAAGTCACACAGAAAAAGACACTTATCATAAGATATCACTTCTAGAGGGAATGTAAAAACCGCTACACTTGAACTGAATTACAAAACAGAACAGAGTCACACGTTTAGAAAACACACTATGGCTGCTGAACGGGAAAGGTGAGGTGGGGTGATGCATAAAACAAGGGTTTCAAATTAGCTCAGATACCGTTCCATAAACCCAATATGTAAGAGACAAGACCTATTCCTTTTTCAGTGAACTGGACTCAACACCCCCTATTCACCGCACAAGAATATATCTGACTAGTAAGAATCTTCAAACCTATGTATTGATATCTCTCTGTACGTGAGTCAAGGGGGTGTAAAGCGGCATAAACACAGCCGTGAAAAGCAGCTAAACCCCATTATAAAAATAAATTCCTTTTCAAAACCCGTGAAACAAAGACAGTGAAAGAGAGAGAAATTCTTCCAAAATTCGTTCAGGGGCTGTGATGCAACCTGGATTGACCATATCTAGACCCACAGCTGATTGAGACATAAGGGTGGACACTCTTGGGGCTGATAGGTTCGGTGAGGTTGGGTGAGCCAACGCAGACCCTTTCAAGTAATACTGCATGGTACCCATCCCATGGGTCCCAAATCTCCAGGTTCAAGGGCATCTTCCTACATCGAAAACAGGCATGAGAAACCCAGAAGATGGTACACCGTGTGATCGGGAAAGGTTTCTAAAACGCACCTCATTTCTCATCTCCTTGGCTCGGGTTCGCCATTCCAGCCGATTTACTAGCCATCTCCCTCCTTGGAGAATCAGCACCTTTAACCTCCTGTTCCGTACAGGTTGCAATTTGTCCTGAGGATGAACGGGAAGAGGGGGAACCAATGAGAGACTAGCTCTAGGTGTTGGGACAGGCACAGGTCACTCTATTTTCCCATCAGGAAGAAGAATTAAGCACAAGCTCAGCCTGCCCCCCAGAACCAGAAGAGGGCCTGAAGCAATCCTGCGCTTTTGCGGCCAGCTCCCAGAAAAGCGAGATGAAAAATGGAGCTCAGGGGCACTGCAATTCACAAACCTGCAGAGTTTTAAATGATACCTCTCGTCCACAAATATATTAAGGGAAGGCAACGAAGAGGCTTTGAAAGCAAGGCAGAATTGCAGGAAACAGATTTCAGGAGGTAGATTCGAATCGCCTTGAAAGCACATGAAAAGCGGCAAAACGTGGACAATGATGCCCTTGGCCAAAAAGGGCGTATGCGTTTTTTCCTGAATATATTCAGGAAAAAACGCATACGCCCTTTTTGGCCAACCAAGCAACCTGGAAAGGCAAATCAGCGCTCCAAAGAAGTCTCGCTTCCCAGCGGGCAAAAGGGCCATGCGGAAAAAAGTGTCCAAACCAGAAGTGCAGGACCGGCCATGGAGAAATGGGAGCCTTGCTACGCTGATGGGTGGGATGTAAATTGCCAACAGCCACTCTGGAGAAGTGTACGGTGTGTTCTGAAACATATAAAAAACACAGCTTGGAGAGCATAGGGCACTTCCACTCATGGGCGTATAAGTTGGGAAAACTAAAAATCAGCAAGACACAGGCAGCCCAAAGTTTAGGGCTGCTCTGTTGACAAGAACCCCCACTTCATTACACCTTAAATATCCTAGGAAAGAGAAAAATGGATAAAGAAGTTGTGGTCCTCATGTACAATGGAATATCACTCAGCCATGAAATCAACGTCATAAGGCTAGTAGCAGCACGATGAGTGGATTTAGGTACGACGATTCTAAGTGAAATAAGTCACACAGAAAAAGACACTTATCATAAGATATCACTTCTAGAGGGAATGTAAAAACCGCTACACTTGAACTGAATTACAAAACAGAACAGAGTCACACGTTTAGAAAACACACTATGGCTGCTGAACGGGAAAGGTGAGGTGGGGTGATGCATAAAACAAGGGTTTCAAATTAGCTCAGATACCGTTCCATAAACCCAATATGTAAGAGACAAGACCTATTCCTTTTTCAGTGAACTGGACTCAACACCCCCTATTCACCGCACAAGAATATATCTGACTAGTAAGAATCTTCAAACCTATGTATTGATATCTCTCTGTAAGTGAGTCAAGGGGGTGTAAAGCGGCATAAACACAGCCGTGAAAAGCAGCTAAACCCCATTATAAAAATAAATTCCTTTTCAAAACCCGTGAAACAAAGACAGTGAAAGAGAGAGAAATTCTTCCAAAATTCGTTCAGGGGCTGTGATGCAACCTGGATTGACCATATCTAGACCCACAGCTGATTGAGACATAAGGGTGGACACTCTTGGGGCTGAGAGGTTCGGTGAGGTTGGGTGAGCCAACGCAGACCCTTTCAAGTAATACTGCATGGTACCCATCCCATGGGTCCCAAATCTCCAGGTTCAAGGGCATCTTCCTACATCGAAAACAGGCATGAGAAACCCAGAAGATGGTACACCGTGTGATCGGGAAAGGTTTCTAAAACGCACCTCATTTCTCATCTCCTTGGCTCGGGTTCGCCATTCCAGCCGATTTACTAGCCATCTCCCTCCTTGGAGAATCAGCACCTTTAACCTCCTGTTCCGTACAGGTTGCAATTTGTCCTGAGGATGAACGGGAAGAGGGGGAACCAATGAGAGACTAGCTCTAGGTGTTGGGACAGGCACAGGTCACTCTATTTTCCCATCAGGAAGAAGAATTAAGCACAAGCTCAGCCTGCCCCCCAGAACCAGAAGAGGGCCTGAAGCAATCCTGCGCTTTTGCGGCCAGCTCCCAGAAAAGCGAGATGAAAAATGGAGCTCAGGGGCACTGCAATTCACAAACCTGCAGAGTTTTAAATGATACCTCTCGCCCACAAATATATTAAGGGAAGGCAACGAAGAGGCTTTGAAAGCAAGGCAGAATTGCAGGAAACAGATTTCAGGAGGTAGATTCGAATCGCCTTGAAAGCACATGAAAAGCGGCAAAACGTGGACAATGATGCCCTTGGCCAAAAAGGGCGTATGCGTTTTTTCCTGAATATATTCAGGAAAAAACGCATACGCCCTTTTTGGCCAACCAAGCAACCTGGAAAGGCAAATCAGCGCTCCAAAGAAGTCTCGCTTCCCAGCGGGCAAAAGGGCCATGCGGAAAAAAGTGTCCAAACCAGAAGTGCAGGACCGGCCATGGAGAAATGGGAGCCTTGCTACGCTGATGGGTGGGATGTAAATTGCCAACAGCCACTCTGGAGAAGTGTACGGTGTGTTCTGAAACATCTAAAAAACACAGCTTGGAGAGCATAGGGCACTTCCACTCATGGGCGTATAAGTTGGGAAAACTAAAAATCAGCAAGACACAGGCAGCCCAAAGTTTAGGGCTGCTCTGTTGACAAGAACCCCCACTTCATTACACCTTAAATATCCTAGGAAAGAGAAAAATGGATAAAGAAGTTGTGGTCCTCATGTACAATGGAATATCACTCAGCCATGAAATCAACGTCATAAGGCTAGTAGCAGCACGATGAGTGGATTTAGGTACGACGATTCTAAGTGAAATAAGTCACACAGAAAAAGACACTTATCATAAGATATCACTTCTAGAGGGAATGTAAAAACCGCTACACTTGAACTGAATTACAAAACAGAACAGAGTCACACGTTTAGAAAACACACTATGGCTGCTGAACGGGAAAGGTGAGGTGGGGTGATGCATAAAACAAGGGTTTCAAATTAGCTCAGATACCGTTCCATAAACCCAATATGTAAGAGACAAGACCTATTCCTTTTTCAGTGAACTGGACTCAACACCCCCTATTCACCGCACAAGAATATATCTGACTAGTAAGAATCTTCAAACCTATGTATTGATATCTCTCTGTAAGTGAGTCAAGGGGGTGTAAAGCGGCATAAACACAGCCGTGAAAAGCAGCTAAACCCCATTATAAAAATAAATTCCTTTTCAAAACCCGTGAAACAAAGACAGTGAAAGAGAGAGAAATTCTTCCAAAATTCGTTCAGGGGCTGTGATGCAACCTGGATTGACCATATCTAGACCCACAGCTGATTGAGACATAAGGGTGGACACTCTTGGGGCTGAGAGGTTCGGTGAGGTTGGGTGAGCCAACGCAGACCCTTTCAAGTAATACTGCATGGTACCCATCCCATGGGTCCCAAATCTCCAGGTTCAAGGGCATCTTCCTACATCGAAAACAGGCATGAGAAACCCAGAAGATGGTACACCGTGTGATCGGGAAAGGTTTCTAAAACGCACCTCATTTCTCATCTCCTTGGCTCGGGTTCGCCATTCCAGCCGATTTACTAGCCATCTCCCTCCTTGGAGAATCAGCACCTTTAACCTCCTGTTCCGTACAGGTTGCAATTTGTCCTGAGGATGAACGGGAAGAGGGGGAACCAATGAGAGACTAGCTCTAGGTGTTGGGACAGGCACAGGTCACTCTATTTTCCCATCAGGAAGAAGAATTAAGCACAAGCTCAGCCTGCCCCCCAGAACCAGAAGAGGGCCTGAAGCAATCCTGCGCTTTTGCGGCCAGCTCCCAGAAAAGCGAGATGAAAAATGGAGCTCAGGGGCACTGCAATTCACAAACCTGCAGAGTTTTAAATGATACCTCTCGCCCACAAATATATTAAGGGAAGGCAACGAAGAGGCTTTGAAAGCAAGGCAGAATTGCAGGAAACAGATTTCAGGAGGTAGATTCGAATCGCCTTGAAAGCACATGAAAAGCGGCAAAACGTGGACAATGATGCCCTTGGCCAAAAAGGGCGTATGCGTTTTTTCCTGAATATATTCAGGAAAAAACGCATACGCCCTTTTTGGCCAACCAAGCAACCTGGAAAGGCAAATCAGCGCTCCAAAGAAGTCTCGCTTCCCAGCGGGCAAAAGGGCCATGCGGAAAAAAGTGTCCAAACCAGAAGTGCAGGACCGGCCATGGAGAAATGGGAGCCTTGCTACGCTGATGGGTGGGATGTAAATTGCCAACAGCCACTCTGGAGAAGTGTACGGTGTGTTCTGAAACATCTAAAAAACACAGCTTGGAGAGCATAGGGCACTTCCACTCATGGGCGTATAAGTTGGGAAAACTAAAAATCAGCAAGACACAGGCAGCCCAAAGTTTAGGGCTGCTCTGTTGACAAGAACCCCCACTTCATTACACCTTAAATATCCTAGGAAAGAGAAAAATGGATAAAGAAGTTGTGGTCCTCATGTACAATGGAATATCACTCAGCCATGAAATCAACGTCATAAGGCTAGTAGCAGCACGATGAGTGGATTTAGGTACGACGATTCTAAGTGAAATAAGTCACACAGAAAAAGACACTTATCATAAGATATCACTTCTAGAGGGAATGTAAAAACCGCTACACTTGAACTGAATTACAAAACAGAACAGAGTCACACGTTTAGAAAACACACTATGGCTGCTGAACGGGAAAGGTGAGGTGGGGTGATGCATAAAACAAGGGTTTCAAATTAGCTCAGATACCGTTCCATAAACCCAATATGTAAGAGACAAGACCTATTCCTTTTTCAGTGAACTGGACTCAACACCCCCTATTCACCGCACAAGAATATATCTGACTAGTAAGAATCTTCAAACCTATGTATTGATATCTCTCTGTAAGTGAGTCAAGGGGGTGTAAAGCGGCATAAACACAGCCGTGAAAAGCAGCTAAACCCCATTATAAAAATAAATTCCTTTTCAAAACCCGTGAAACAAAGACAGTGAAAGAGAGAGAAATTCTTCCAAAATTCGTTCAGGGGCTGTGATGCAACCTGGATTGACCATATCTAGACCCACAGCTGATTGAGACATAAGGGTGGACACTCTTGGGGCTGAGAGGTTCGGTGAGGTTGGGTGAGCCAACGCAGACCCTTTCAAGTAATACTGCATGGTACCCATCCCATGGGTCCCAAATCTCCAGGTTCAAGGGCATCTTCCTACATCGAAAACAGGCATGAGAAACCCAGAAGATGGTACACCGTGTGATCGGGAAAGGTTTCTAAAACGCACCTCATTTCTCATCTCCTTGGCTCGGGTTCGCCATTCCAGCCGATTTACTAGCCATCTCCCTCCTTGGAGAATCAGCACCTTTAACCTCCTGTCCCGTACAGGTTGCAATTTGTCCTGAGGATGAACGGGAAGAGGGGGAACCAATGAGAGACTAGCTCTAGGTGTTGGGACAGGCACAGGTCACTCTATTTTCCCATCAGGAAGAAGAATTAAGCACAAGCTCAGCCTGCCCCCCAGAACCAGAAGAGGGCCTGAAGCAATCCTGCGCTTTTGCGGCCAGCTCCCAGAAAAGCGAGATGAAAAATGGAGCTCAGGGGCACTGCAATTCACAAACCTGCAGAGTTTTAAATGATACCTCTCGCCCACAAATATATTAAGGGAAGGCAACGAAGAGGCTTTGAAAGCAAGGCAGAATTGCAGGAAACAGATTTCAGGAGGTAGATTCGAATCGCCTTGAAAGCACATGAAAAGCGGCAAAACGTGGACAATGATGCCCTTGGCCAAAAAGGGCGTATGCGTTTTTTCCTGAATATATTCAGGAAAAAACGCATACGCCCTTTTTGGCCAACCAAGCAACCTGGAAAGGCAAATCAGCGCTCCAAAGAAGTCTCGCTTCCCAGCGGGCAAAAGGGCCATGCGGAAAAAAGTGTCCAAACCAGAAGTGCAGGACCGGCCATGGAGAAATGGGAGCCTTGCTACGCTGTTGGGTGGGATGTAAATTGCCAACAGCCACTCTGGAGAAGTGTACGGTGTGTTCTGAAACATCTAAAAAACACAGCTTGGAGAGCATAGGGCACTTCCACTCATCGGCGTATAAGTTGGGAAAACTAAAAATCAGCAAGACACAGGCACCCCAAAGTTTAGGGCTGCTCTGTTGACAAGAACCCCCACTTCATTACACCTTAAATATCCTAGGAAAGAGAAAAATGGATAAAGAAGTTGTGGTCCTCATGTACAATGGAATATCACTCAGCCATGAAATCAACGTCATAAGGCTAGTAGCAGCACGATGAGTGGATTTAGGTACGACGATTCTAAGTGAAATAAGTCACACAGAAAAAGACACTTATCATAAGATATCACCTCTAGAGGGAATGTAAAAACCGCTACACTTGAACTGAATTACAAAACAGAACAGAGTCACACGTTTAGAAAACACACTATGGCTGCTGAACGGGAAAGGTGAGGTGGGGTGATGCATAAAACAAGGGTTTCAAATTAGCTCAGATACCGTTCCATAAACCCAATATGTAAGAGACAAGACCTATTCCTTTTTCAGTGAACTGGACTCAACACCCCCTATTCACCGCACAAGAATATATCTGACTAGTAAGAATCTTCAAACCTATGTATTGATATCTCTCTGTACGTGAGTCAAGGGGGTGTAAAGCGGCATAAACACAGCCGTGAAAAGCAGCTAAACCCCATTATAAAAATAAATTCCTTTTCAAAACCCGTGAAACAAAGACAGTGAAAGAGAGAGAAATTCTTACAAAATTCGTTCAGGGGCTGTGATGCAACCTGGATTGACCATATCTAGACCCACAGCTGATTGAGACATAAGGGTGGACACTCTTGGGGCTGATAGGTTCGGTGAGGTTGGGTGAGCCAACGCAGACCCTTTCAAGTAATACTGCATGGTACCCATCCCATGGGTCCCAAATCTCCAGGTTCAAGGGCATCTTCCTACATCGAAAACAGGCATGAGAAACCCAGAAGATGGTACACCGTGTGATCGGGAAAGGTTTCTAAAACGCACCTCATTTCTCATCTCCTTGGCTCGGGTTCGCCATTCCAGCCGATTTACTAGCCATCTCCCTCCTTGGAGAATCAGCACCTTTAACCTCCTGTTCCGTACAGGTTGCAATTTGTCCTGAGGATGAACGGGAAGAGGGGGAACCAATGAGAGACTAGCTCTAGGTGTTGGGACAGGCACAGGTCACTCTATTTTCCCATCAGGAAGAAGAATTAAGCACAAGCTCAGCCTGCCCCCCAGAACCAGAAGAGGGCCTGAAGCAATCCTGCGCTTTTGCGGCCAGCTCCCAGAAAAGCGAGATGAAAAATGGAGCTCAGGGGCACTGCAATTCACAAACCTGCAGAGTTTTAAATGATACCTCTCGTCCACAAATATATTAAGGGAAGGCAACGAAGAGGCTTTGAAAGCAAGGCAGAATTGCAGGAAACAGATTTCAGGAGGTAGATTCGAATCGCCTTGAAAGCACATGAAAAGCGGCAAAACGTGGACAATGATGCCCTTGGCCAAAAAGGGCGTATGCGTTTTTTCCTGAATATATTCAGGAAAAAACGCATACGCCCTTTTTGGCCAACCAAGCAACCTGGAAAGGCAAATCAGCGCTCCAAAGAAGTCTCGCTTCCCAGCGGGCAAAAGGGCCATGCGGAAAAAAGTGTCCAAACCAGAAGTGCAGGACCGGCCATGGAGAAATGGGAGCCTTGCTACGCTGATGGGTGGGATGTAAATTGCCAACAGCCACTCTGGAGAAGTGTACGGTGTGTTCTGAAACATCTAAAAAACACAGCTTGGAGAGCATAGGGCACTTCCACTCATGGGCGTATAAGTTGGGAAAACTAAAAATCAGCAAGACACAGGCAGCCCAAAGTTTAGGGCTGCTCTGTTGACAAGAACCCCCACTTCATTACACCTTAAATATCCTAGGAAAGAGAAAAATGGATAAAGAAGTTGTGGTCCTCATGTACAATGGAATATCACTCAGCCATGAAATCAACGTCATAAGGCTAGTAGCAGCACGATGAGTGGATTTAGGTACGACGATTCTAAGTGAAATAAGTCACACAGAAAAAGACACTTATCATAAGATATCACTTCTAGAGGGAATGTAAAAACCGCTACACTTGAACTGAATTACAAAACAGAACAGAGTCACACGTTTAGAAAACACACTATGGCTGCTGAACGGGAAAGGTGAGGTGGGGTGATGCATAAAACAAGGGTTTCAAATTAGCTCAGATACCGTTCCATAAACCCAATATGTAAGAGACAAGACCTATTCCTTTTTCAGTGAACTGGACTCAACACCCCCTATTCACCGCACAAGAATATATCTGACTAGTAAGAATCTTCAAACCTATGTATTGATATCTCTCTGTAAGTGAGTCAAGGGGGTGTAAAGCGGCATAAACACAGCCGTGAAAAGCAGCTAAACCCCATTATAAAAATAAATTCCTTTTCAAAACCCGTGAAACAAAGACAGTGAAAGAGAGAGAAATTCTTCCAAAATTCGTTCAGGGGCTGTGATGCAACCTGGATTGACCATATCTAGACCCACAGCTGATTGAGACATAAGGGTGGACACTCTTGGGGCTGAGAGGTTCGGTGAGGTTGGGTGAGCCAACGCAGACCCTTTCAAGTAATACTGCATGGTACCCATCCCATGGGTCCCAAATCTCCAGGTTCAAGGGCATCTTCCTACATCGAAAACAGGCATGAGAAACCCAGAAGATGGTACACCGTGTGATCGGGAAAGGTTTCTAAAACGCACCTCATTTCTCATCTCCTTGGCTCGGGTTCGCCATTCCAGCCGATTTACTAGCCATCTCCCTCCTTGGAGAATCAGCACCTTTAACCTCCTGTTCCGTACAGGTTGCAATTTGTCCTGAGGATGAACGGGAAGAGGGGGAACCAATGAGAGACTAGCTCTAGGTGTTGGGACAGGCACAGGTCACTCTATTTTCCCATCAGGAAGAAGAATTAAGCACAAGCTCAGCCTGCCCCCCAGAACCAGAAGAGGGCCTGAAGCAATCCTGCGCTTTTGCGGCCAGCTCCCAGAAAAGCGAGATGAAAAATGGAGCTCAGGGGCACTGCAATTCACAAACCTGCAGAGTTTTAAATGATACCTCTCGCCCACAAATATATTAAGGGAAGGCAACGAAGAGGCTTTGAAAGCAAGGCAGAATTGCAGGAAACAGATTTCAGGAGGTAGATTCGAATCGCCTTGAAAGCACATGAAAAGCGGCAAAACGTGGACAATGATGCCCTTTGCCAAAAAGGGCGTATGCGTTTTTTCCTGAATATATTCAGGAAAAAACGCATACGCCCTTTTTGGCCAACCAAGCAACCTGGAAAGGCAAATCAGCGCTCCAAAGAAGTCTCGCTTCCCAGCGGGCAAAAGGGCCATGCGGAAAAAAGTGTCCAAACCAGAAGTGCAGGACCGGCCATGGAGAAATGGGAGCCTTGCTACTCTGATGGGTGGGATGTAAATTGGCAACAGCCACTCTGGAGAAGTGTACGGTGTGTTCTGAAACATCTAAAAAACACAGCTTGGAGAGCATAGGGCACTTCCACTCATGGACGTATAAGTTGGGAAAGCTAAAAATCAGCAAGACACAGGCAGCCCAAAGTTTAGGGCTGCTCTGTTGACAAGAACCCCCACTTCATTACACCTTAAATATCCTAGGAAAGAGAAAAATGGATAAAGAAGTTGTGGTCCTCATGTACAATGGAATATCACTCAGCCATGAAATCAATGTCATAAGGCTAGTAGCAGCACGATGAGTGGATTTAGGTACGACGATTCTAAGTGAAATAAGTCACACAGAAAAAGACACTTATCCTAAGATATCACTTCTAGAGGGAATGTAAAAACCGCTACACTTGAACTGAATTACAAAACAGAACAGAGTCACACGTTTAGAAAACACACTATGGCTGCTGAACGGGAAAGGTGAGGTGGGGTGATGCATAAAACAAGGGTTTCAAATTAGCTCAGATACCGTTCCATAAACCCAATATGTAATACACAAGACCTATTCCTTTTTCAGTGAACTGGACTCAACACCCCCTATTCACCGCACAAGAATATATCTGACTAGTAAGAATCTTCAAACCTATGTATTGATATCTCTCCGTAAGTGAGTCAAGGGGGTGTAAAGCGGCATAAACACAGCCGTGAAAAGCAGCTAAACCCCATTATAAAAATAAATTACTTTTCAAAACCCGTGAAACAAAGGCAGTGTAAGAGAGAGAAATTCTTACAAAATTCGTTCAGGGGCTGTGATGCAACCTGGATTGACCATATCTAGACCCACAGCTGATTGAGACATAAGGGTGGACACTCTTGGGGCTGAGAGGTTCGGTGAGGTTGGGTGAGCCAACGCAGACCCTTTCAAGTAATACTGCATGGTACCCATCCCATGGGTCCCAAATCTCCAGGTTCAAGGGCATCTTCCTACGTCGAAAACAGGCATGAGAAACCCAGAAGATGGTACACCGTGTGATCGGGAAAGGTTTCTAAAACGCACCTCATTTCTCATCTCCTTTGCTCGGGTTCGCCATTCCAGCCGATTTCCTAGCCATCTCCCTCCTTGGAGAATCAGCACCTTTAACCTCCTGTTCCGTACAGGTTGCAATTTGTCCTGAGGATGAACGGGAAGAGGGGGAACCAATGAGAGACTAGCTCTAGGTGTTGGGACAGGCACAGGTCACTCTATTTTCCCATCAGGAAGAAGAATTAAGCACAAGCTCAGCCTGCCCCCCAGAACCAGAAGAGGGCCTGAAGCAATCCTGCGCTTTTGCGGCCAGCTCCCAAAAAAGCGAGTTGAAAAATGGAGCTCAGGGGCACTGCAATTCACAAACCTGCAGAGTTTTAAATGATACCTCTCGTCCACAAATATATTAAGGGAAGGCAACGAAGAGGCTTTGAAAGCAAGGCAGAATTGCAGGAAACAGATTTCAGGAGGTAGATTCGAATCGCCTTGAAAGCACATGAAAAGCGGCAAAACGTGGACAATGATGCCCTTGGCCAAAAAGGGCGTATGCGTTTTTTCCTGAATATATTCAGGAAAAAACGCATACGCCCTTTTTGGCCAACCAAGCAACCTGGAAAGGCCAATCAGCGCTCCAAAGAAGTCTCGCTTCCCAGCGGGCAAAAGGGCCATGCGGAAAAAAGTGTCCAAACCAGAAATGCAGGACCGGCCATGGAGAAATGGGAGCCTTGCTACGCTGATGGGTGGGATGAAAATTGCCAACAGCCACTCTGGAGAAGTGTACGGTGTGTTCTGAAACATCTAAAAAACACAGCTTGCAGAGCATAGGGCACTTCCACTCATGGGCGTATAAATTGGGAAAACTAAAAATCAGCAAGACACAGGCACCCCAAAGTTTAGGGCTGCTCTGTTGACAAGAACCCCCACTTCATTACACCTTAAATATCCTAGGAAAGAGAAAAATGGATAAAGAAGTTGTGGTCCTCATGTACAATGGAATATCACTCAGCCATGAAATCAACGTCATAAGGCTAGTAGCAGCACGATGAGTGGATTTAGGTACGACGATTCTAAGTGAAATAAGTCACACAGAAAAGACACTTATCATAAGATATCACTTAGAGAGGGAATGTAAAAACCGCTACACTTGAACTGAATTACAAAACAGAACAGAGTCACACGTTCAGAAAACACACTATGGCTGCTGAACGGGAAAGGTGAGGTGGGGTGATGCATAAAACAAGGGTTTCAAATTAGCTCAGATACCGTTCCATAAACCCAATATGTAAGAGACAAGACCTATTCCTTTTTCAGTGAACTGGACTCAACACCCCCTATTCACCGCACAAGAATATATCTGACTAGTAAGAATCTTCAAACCTATGTATTGATATCTCTCTGTAAGTGAGTCAAGGGGGTGTAAAGCGGCATAAACACAGCCGTGAAAAGCAGCTAAACCCCATTATAAAAATAAATTCCTTTTCAAAACCCGTGAAACAAAGACAGTGAAAGAGAGAGAAATTCTTCCAAAATTCGTTCAGGGGCTGTGATGCAACCTGGATTGACCATATCTAGACCCACAGCTGATTGAGACATAAGGGTGGACACTCTTGGGGCTGAGAGGTTCGGTGAGGTTGGGTGAGCCAACGCAGACCCTTTCAAGTAATACTGCATGGTACCCATCCCATGGGTCCCAAATCTCCAGGTTCAAGGGCATCTTCCTACATCGAAAACAGGCATGAGAAACCCAGAAGATGGTACACCGTGTGATCGGGAAAGGTTTCTAAAACGCACCTCATTTCTCATCTCCTTGGCTCGGGTTCGCCATTCCAGCCGATTTACTAGCCATCTCCCTCCTTGGAGAATCAGCACCTTTAACCTCCTGTCCCGTACAGGTTGCAATTTGTCCTGAGGATGAACGGGAAGAGGGGGAACCAATGAGAGACTAGCTCTAGGTGTTGGGACAGGCACAGGTCACTCTATTTTCCCATCAGGAAGAAGAATTAAGCACAAGCTCAGCCTGCCCCCCAGAACCAGAAGAGGGCCTGAAGCAATCCTGCGCTTTTGCGGCCAGCTCCCAGAAAAGCGAGATGAAAAATGGAGCTCAGGGGCACTGCAATTCACAAACCTGCAGAGTTTTAAATGATACCTCTCGCCCACAAATATATTAAGGGAAGGCAACGAAGAGGCTTTGAAAGCAAGGCAGAATTGCAGGAAACAGATTTCAGGAGGTAGATTCGAATCGCCTTGAAAGCACATGAAAAGCGGCAAAACGTGGACAATGATGCCCTTGGCCAAAAAGGGCGTATGCGTTTTTTCCTGAATATATTCAGGAAAAAACGCATACGCCCTTTTTGGCCAACCAAGCAACCTGGAAAGGCAAATCAGCGCTCCAAAGAAGTCTCGCTTCCCAGCGGGCAAAAGGGCCATGCGGAAAAAAGTGTCCAAACCAGAAGTGCAGGACCGGCCATGGAGAAATGGGAGCCTTGCTACGCTGATGGGTGGGATGTAAATTGCCAACAGCCACTCTGGAGAAGTGTACGGTGTGTTCTGAAACATCTAAAAAACACAGCTTGGAGAGCATAGGGCACTTCCACTCATGGGCGTATAAGTTGGGAAAACTAAAAATCAGCAAGACACAGGCACCCCAAAGTTTAGGGCTGCTCTGTTGACAAGAACCCCCACTTCATTACACCTTAAATATCCTAGGAAAGAGAAAAATGGATAAAGAAGTTGTGGTCCTCATGTACAATGGAATATCACTCAGCCATGAAATCAACGTCATAAGGCTAGTAGCAGCACGATGAGTGGATTTAGGTACGACGATTCTAAGTGAAATAAGTCACACAGAAAAAGACACTTATCATAAGATATCACTTCTAGAGGGAATGTAAAAACCGCTACACTTGAACTGAATTACAAAACAGAACAGAGTCACACGTTTAGAAAACACACTATGGCTGCTGAACGGGAAAGGTGAGGTGGGGTGATGCATAAAACAAGGGTTTCAAATTAGCTCAGATACCGTTCCATAAACCCAATATGTAAGAGACAAGACCTATTCCTTTTTCAGTGAACTGGACTCAACACCCCCTATTCACCGCACAAGAATATATCTGACTAGTAAGAATCTTCAAACCTATGTATTGATATCTCTCTGTACGTGAGTCAAGGGGGTGTAAAGCGGCATAAACACAGCCGTGAAAAGCAGCTAAACCCCATTATAAAAATAAATTCCTTTTCAAAACCCGTGAAACAAAGACAGTGAAAGAGAGAGAAATTCTTCCAAAATTCGTTCAGGGGCTGTGATGCAACCTGGATTGACCATATCTAGACCCAAAGCTGATTGAGACATAAGGGTGGACACTCTTGGGGCTGATAGGTTCGGTGAGGTTGGGTGAGCCAACGCAGACCCTTTCAAGTAATACTGCATGGTACCCATCCCATGGGTCCCAAATCTCCAGGTTCAAGGGCATCTTCCTACATCGAAAACAGGCATGAGAAACCCAGAAGATGGTACACCGTGTGATCGGGAAAGGTTTCTAAAACGCACCTCATTTCTCATCTCCTTGGCTCGGGTTCGCCATTCCAGCCGATTTACTAGCCATCTCCCTCCTTGGAGAATCAGCACCTTTAACCTCCTGTTCCGTACAGGTTGCAATTTGTCCTGAGGATGAACGGGAAGAGGGGGAACCAATGAGAGACTAGCTCTAGGTGTTGGGACAGGCACAGGTCACTCTATTTTCCCATCAGGAAGAAGAATTAAGCACAAGCTCAGCCTGCCCCCCAGAACCAGAAGAGGGCCTGAAGCAATCCTGCGCTTTTGCGGCCAGCTCCCAGAAAAGCGAGATGAAAAATGGAGCTCAGGGGCACTGCAATTCACAAACCTGCAGAGTTTTAAATGATACCTCTCGTCCACAAATATATTAAGGGAAGGCAACGAAGAGGCTTTGAAAGCAAGGCAGAATTGCAGGAAACAGATTTCAGGAGGTAGATTCGAATCGCCTTGAAAGCACATGAAAAGCGGCAAAACGTGGACAATGATGCCCTTGGCCAAAAAGGGCGTATGCGTTTTTTCCTGAATATATTCAGGAAAAAACGCATACGCCCTTTTTGGCCAACCAAGCAACCTGGAAAGGCCAATCAGCGCTCCAAAGAAGTCTCGCTTCCCAGCGGGCAAAAGAGCCATGCGGAAAAAAGTGTCCAATCCAGAAATGCAGGACCGGCCATGGAGAAATGGGAGCCTTGCTACGCTGATGGGTGGGATGTAAATTGCCAACAGCCACTCTGGAGAAGTGTACGGTGTGTTCTGAAACATCTAAAAAACACAGCTTGGAGAGCATAGGGCACTTCCACTCATGGGCGTATAAATTGGGAAAACTAAAAATCAGCAAGACACAGGCACCCCAAAGTTTAGGGCTGCTCTGTTGACAAGAACCCCCACTTCATTACACCTTAAATATCCTAGGAAAGCGAAAAATGGATAAAGAAGTTGTGGTCCTCATGTACAATGGAATATCACTCAGCCATGAAATCAACCTCATAAGGCTAGTAGCAGCACGATGAGTGGATTTAGGTACGACGATTCTAAGTGAAATAAGTCGCACAGAAAAAGACACTTATCCTAAGATATCACTTAGAGAGGGAATGTAAAAACCGCTACACTTGAACTGAATTACAAAACAGAACAGAGTCACACGTTTAGAAAACACACTATGGATGCTGAACGGGAAAGGTGAGGTGGGGTGATGCATAAAACAAGGGTTTCAAATTAGCTCCGATACCGTTCCATAAACCCAATATGTAACAGACAAGACCTATTCCTTTTTCAGTGAACTGGACTCAACACCCCCTATTCACCGCACAAGAATATATCTGACTAGTAAGAATCTTCAAACCTATGTATTGATATCTCTCCGTAAGTGAGTCAAGGGGGTGTAAAGCGGCATAAACACAGCCGTGAAAAGCAGCTAAACCCCAATATAAAAATAAATTACTTTTCAAAACCCGTGAAACAAAGACAGTGAAAGAGAGAGAAATTCTTCCAAAATTCGTTCAGGGGCTGTGATGCAACCTGGATTGACCATATCTAGACCCACAGCTGATTGAGACATAAGGGTGGACACTCTTGGGGCTGAGAGGTTCGGTGAGGTTGGGTGAGCCAACGCAGACCCTTTCAAGTAATACTGCATGGTACCCATCCCATGGGTCCCAAATCTCCAGGTTCAAGGGCATCTTCCTACGTCGAAAACAGGCATGAGAAACCCAGAAGATGGTACACCGTGTGATCGGGAAAGGTTTCTAAAACGCACCTCATTTCTCATCTCCTTTGCTCGGGTTCGCCATTCCAGCCGATTTACTAGCCATCTCCCTCCTTGGAGAATCAGCACCTTTAACCTCCTGTTCCGTACAGGTTGCAATTTGTCCTGAGGATGAAGGGGAAGAGGGGGAACCAATGAGAGACTAGCTCTAGGTGTTGGGACAGGCACAGGTCACTCTATTTTCCCATCAGGAAGAAGAATTAAGCACAAGCTCAGCCTGCCCCCCAGAACCAGAAGAGGGCCTGAAGCAATCCTGCGCTTTTGCGGCCAGCTCCCAAAAAAGCGAGTTGAAAAATGGAGCTCAGGGGCACTGCAATTCACAAACCTGCAGAGTTTTAAATGATACCTCTCGTCCACAAATATATTAAGGGAAGGCAACGAAGAGGCTTTGAAAGCAAGGCAGAATTGCAGGAAACAGATTTCAGGAGGTAGATTCGAATCGCCTTGAAAGCACATGAAAAGCGGCAAAACGTGGACAATGATGCCCTTGGCCAAAAAGGGCGTATGCGTTTTTTCCTGAATATATTCAGGAAAAAACGCATACGCCCTTTTTGGCCAACCAAGCAACCTGGAAAGGCCAATCAGCGCTCCAAAGAAGTCTCGCTTCCCAGCGGGCAAAAGGGCCATGCGGAAAAAAGTGTCCAAACCAGAAATGCAGGACCGGCCATGGAGAAATGGGAGCCTTGCTACGCTGATGGGTGGGATGTAAATTGCCAACAGCCACTCTGGAGAAGTGTACGGTGTGTTCTGAAACATCTAAAAAACACAGCTTGGAGAGCATAGGGCACTTCCACTCATGGGCGTATAAATTGGGAAAACTAAAAATCAGCAAGACACCGGCACCCCAAAGTTTAGGGCTGCTCTGTTGACAAGAACCCCCACTTCATTACACCTTAAATATCCTAGGAAAGAGAAAAATGGATAAAGAAGTTGTGGTCCTCATGTACAATGGAATATCACTCAGCCATGAAATCCACGTCATAAGGCTAGTAGCAGCACGATGAGTGGATTTAGGTACGACGATTCTAAGTGAAATAAGTCACACAGAAAAGACACTTATCATAAGATATCACTTCTAGAGGGAATGTAAAAACCGCTACACTTGAACTGAATTGCAAAACAGAACAGAGTCACACGTTTAGGAAACACACTATGGCTGCTGAACGGGAAAGGTGAGGTGGGGTGATGCATAAAACAAGGGTTTCAAATTAGCTCCGATACCGTTCCATAAACCCAATATGTAAGAGACAAGACCTATTCCTTTTTCAGTGAACTGGACTCAACACCCCCTATTCACCGCACAAGAATATATCTGACTAGTAAGAATCTTCAAACCTATGTATTGATATCTCTCCGTAAGTGAGTCAAGGGGGTGTAAAGCGGCATAAACACAGCCGTGAAAAGCAGCTAAACCCCATTATAAAAATAAATTACTTTTCAAAACCCGTGAAACAAAGACAGTGAAAGAGAGAGAAATTCTTCCAAAATTCGTTCAGGGGCTGTGATGCAACCTGGATTGACCATATCTAGACCCACAGCTGATTGAGACATAAGGGTGGACACTCTTGGGGCTGAGAGGTTCGGTGAGGTTGGGTGAGCCAACGCAGACCCTTTCAAGTAATACTGCATGGTACCCATCCCATGGGTCCCAAATCTCCAGGTTCAAGGGCATCTTCCTACGTCGAAAACAGGCATGAGAAACCCAGAAGATGGTACACCGTGTGATCGGGAAAGGTTTCTAAAACGCACCTCATTTCTCATCTCCTTTGCTCGGGTTCGCCATTCCAGCCGATTTACTAGCCATCTCCCTCCTTGGAGAATCAGCACCTTTAACCTCCTGTTCCGTACAGGTTGCAATTTGTCCTGAGGATGAAGGGGAAGAGGGGGAACCAATGAGAGACTAGCTCTAGGGGTTGGGACAGGCACAGGTCACTCTATTTTCCCATCAGGAAGAAGAATTAAGCACAAGCTCAGCCTGCCCCCCAGAACCAGAAGAGGGCCTGAAGCAATCCTGCGCTTTTGCGGCCAGCTCCCAAAAAAGCGAGTTGAAAAATGGAGCTCAGGGGCACTGCAATTCACAAACCTGCAGAGTTTTAAATGATACCTCTCGTCCACAAATATATTAAGGGAAGGCAACGAAGAGGCTTTGAAAGCAAGGCAGAATTGCAGGAAACAGATTTCAGGAGGTAGATTCGAATCGCCTTGAAAGCACATGAAAAGCGGCAAAACGTGGACAATGATGCCCTTGGCCAAAAAGGGCGTATGCGTTTTTTCCTGAATATATTCAGGAAAAAACGCATACGCCCTTTTTGGCCAACCAAGCAACCTGGAAAGGCCAATCAGCGCTCCAAAGAAGTCTCGCTTCCCAGCGGGCAAAAGGGCCATGCGGAAAAAAGTGTCCAAACCAGAAATGCAGGACCGGCCATGGAGAAATGGGAGCCTTGCTACGCTGATGGGAGGGATGTAAATTGCCAACAGCCACTCTGGAGAAGTGTACGGTGTGTTCTGAAACATCTAAAAAACACAGCTTGGAGAGCATAGGGCACTTCCACTCATGGGCGTATAAATTGGGAAAACTAAAAATCAGCAAGACACAGGCACCCCAAAGTTTAGGGCTGCTCTGTTGACAAGAACCCCCACTTCATTACACCTTAAATATCCTAGGAAAGAGAAAAATGGATAAAGAAGTTGTGGTCCTCATGTACAATGGAATATCACTCAGCCATGAAATCCAAGTCATAAGGCTAGTAGCAGCACGATGAGTGGATTTAGGTACGACGATTCTAAGTGAAATAAGTCACACAGAAAAGACACTTATCATAAGATATCACTTAGAGAGGGAATGTAAAAACCGCTACACTTGAACTGAATTGCAAAACAGAACAGAGTCACACGTTTAGGAAACACACTATGGCTGCTGAACGGGAAAGGTGAGGTGGGGTGATGCATAAAACAAGGGTTTCAAATTAGCTCAGATACCGTTCCATAAACCCAATATGTAAGAGACAAGACCTATTCCTTATTCAGTGAACTGGACTCAACACCCCCTATTCACCGCACAAGAATATATCTGACTAGTAAGAATCTTCAAACCTATGTATTGATATCTCTCCGTAAGTGAGTCAAGGGGGTGTAAAGCGGCATAAACACAGCCGTGAAAAGCAGCTAAACCCCATTATAAAAATAAATTACTTTTCAAAACCCGTGAAACAAAGACAGTGAAAGAGAGAGAAATTCTTACAAAATTCGTTCAGGGGCTGTGATGCAACCTGGATTGACCATATCTAGACCCACAGCTGATTGAGACATAAGGGTGGACACTCTTGGGGCTGAGAGGTTCGGTGAGGTTGGGTGAGCCAACGCAGACCCTTTCAAGTAATACTGCATGGTACCCATCCCATGGGTCCCAAATCTCCAGGTTCAAGGGCATCTTCCTACGTCGAAAACAGGCATGAGAAACCCAGAAGATGGTACACCGTGTGATCGGGAAAGGTTTCTAAAACGCACCTCATTTCTCATCTCCTTTGCTCGGGTTCGCCATTCCAGCCGATTTACTAGCCATCTCCCTCCTTGGAGAATCAGCACCTTTAACCTCCTGTTCCGTACAGGTTGCAATTTGTCCTGAGGATGAACGGGAAGAGGGGGAACCAATGAGAGACTAGCTCTAGGTGTTGGGACAGGCACAGGTCACTCTATTTTCCCATCAGGAAGAAGAATTAAGCACAAGCTCAGCCTGCCCCCCAGAACCAGAAGAGGGCCTGAAGCAATCCTGCGCTTTGGCGGCCAGCTCCCAAAAAAGCGAGTTGAAAAATGGAGCTCAGGGGCACTGCAATTCACAAACCTGCAGAGTTTTAAATGATACCTCTCGTCCACAAATATACTAAGGGAAGGCAACGAAGAGGCTTTGAAAGCAAGGCAGAATTGCAGGAAACAGATTTCAGGAGGTAGATTCGAATCGCCTTGAAAGCACATGAAAAGCGGCAAAACGTGGACAATGATGCCCTTGGCCAAAAAGGGCGTATGCGTTTTTTCCTGAATATATTCAGGAAAAAACGCATACGCCCTTTTTGGCCAACCAAGCAACCTGGAAAGGCCAATCAGCGCTCCAAAGAAGTCTCGCTTCCCAGCGGGCAAAAGGGCCATGCGGAAAAAAGTGTCCAAACCAGAAATGCAGGACCGGCCATGGAGAAATGGGAGCCTTGCTACGCTGATGGGTGGGATGTAAATTGCCAACAGCCACTCTGGAGAAGTGTACGGTGTGTTCTGAAACATCTAAAAAACACAGCTTGGAGAGCATAGGGCACTTCCACTCATGGGCATATAAATTGGGAAAACTAAAAATCAGCAAGACACAGGCACCCCAAAGTTTAGGGCTGCTCTGTTGACAAGAACCCCCACTTCATTACACCTTAAATATCCTAGGAAAGCGAAAAATGGATAAAGAAGTTGTGGTCCTCATGTACAATGGAATATCACTCAGCCATGAAATCAACGTCATAAGGCTAGTAGCAGCACGATGAGTGGATTTAGGTACGACGATTCTAAGTGAAATAAGTCACACAGAAAAAGACACTTATCCTAAGATATCACTTAGAGAGGGAATGTAAAAAACGCAACACTTGAACTGATTTACAAAACAGAACAGAGTCACACGTTTAGGAAACACACTATGGCTGCTGAACGGGAAAGGTGAGGTGGGGTGATGCATAAAACAAGGGTTTCAAATTAGCTCCGATACCGTTCCATAAACCCAATATGTAAGAGACAAGACCTATTCCTTTTTCAGTGAACTGGACTCAATACCCCCTATTCACCGCACAAGAATATATCTGACTAGTAAGAATCTTCAAAGCTATGTATTGATATCTCTCCGTAAGTGAGTCAAGGGGGTGTAAAGCGGCATAAACACAGCCGTGAAAAGCAGCTAAACCCCATTATAAAAATAAATTACTTTTCAAAACCCGTGAAACAAAGACAGTGAAAGAGAGAGAAATTCTTCCAAAATTCGTTCAGGGGCTGTGATGCAACCTGGATTGACCATATCTAGACCCACAGCTGATTGAGACATAAGGGTGGACACTCTTGGGGCTGA
Organism: Balaenoptera acutorostrata; assembly: GCF_949987535.1. Taxonomy (NCBI): domain Eukaryota; kingdom Metazoa; phylum Chordata; class Mammalia; order Artiodactyla; family Balaenopteridae; genus Balaenoptera; species Balaenoptera acutorostrata. Next base: position 74,099 of record NW_026645928.1, read on the forward strand.
GAGGTTCGGTGAGGTTGGGTGAGCCAACGCAGACCCTTTCAAGTAATACTGCATGGTACCCATCCCATGGGTCCCAAATCTCCAGGTTCAAGGGCATCTTCCTACGTCGAAAACAGGCATGAGAAACCCAGAAGATGGTACACCGTGTGATCGGGAAAGGTTTTTAAAACGCACCTCATTTCTCATCTCCTTTGCTCGGGTTCGCCATTCCAGCCGATTTACTAGCCATCTCCCTCCTTGGAGAATCAGCACCTTTAACCTCCTGTTCCGTACAGGTTGCAATTTGTCCTGAGGATGAACGGGAAGAGGGGGAACCAATGAGAGACTAGCTCTAGGTGTTGGGACAGGCACAGGTCACTCTATTTTCCCATCAGGAAGAAGAATTAAGCACAAGCTCAGCCTGCCCCCCAGAACCAGAAGAGGGCCTGAAGCAATCCTGCGCTTTTGCGGCCAGCTCCCAAAAAAGCGAGTTGAAAAATGGAGCTCAGGGGCACTGCAATTCACAAACCTGCACAGTTTTAAATGATACCTCTCGTCCACAAATATACTAAGGGAAGGCAACGAAGAGGCTTTGAAAGCAAGGCAGAATTGCAGGAAACAGATTTCAGGAGGTAGATTCGAATCGCCTTGAAAGCACATGAAAAGCGGCAAAACGTGGACAATGATGCCCTTGGCCAAAAAGGGCGTATGCGTTTTTTCCTGAATATATTCAGGAAAAAACGCATACGCCCTTTTTGGCCAACCAAGCAACCTGGAAAGGCCAATCAGCGCTCCAAAGAAGTCTCGCTTCCCAGCGGGCAAAAGGGCCATGCGGAAAAAAGTGTCCAAACCAGAAATGCAGGCCCGGCCATGGAGAAATGGGAGCCTTGCTACGCTGATGGGTGGGATGTAAATTGCCAACAGCCACTCTGGAGAAGTGTACGGTGTGTTCTGAAATATCTAAAAAACACAGCTTGGAGAGCATAGGGCACTTCCACTCATGGGCGTATAAATTGGGAAAACTAAAAATTAGCAAGACACAGGCACCCCAAAGTTTAGGGCTGCTCTGTTGACAAGAAGCCCCACTTCATTACACCTTAAATATCCTAGGAAAGAGAAAAATGGATAAAGAAGTTGTGGTCCTCATGTACAATGGAATATCACTCAGCCATGAAATCCACGTCATAAGGCTAGTAGCAGCACGATGAGTGGATTTAGGTACGACGATTCTCAGTGAAATAAGTCACACAGAAAAGACACTTATCCTAAGATATCACTTAGAGAGGGAATGTAAAAACCGCTACACTTGAACTGAATTGCAAAACAGAACAGAGTCACACGTTTAGGAAACACACTATGGCTGCTGAACGGGAAAGGTGAGGTGGGGTGATGCATAAAACAAGGGTTTCAAATTAGCTCCGATACCGTTCCATAAACCCAATATGTAAGAGACAAGACCTATTCCTTTTTCAGTGAACTGGACTCAACACCCCCTATTCACCGCACAAGAATATATCTGACTAGTAAGAATCTTCAAACCTATGTATTGATATCTCTCTGTAAGTGAGCCAAGGGGGTGTAAAGCGGCATAAACACAGCCGTGAAAAGCTGCTAAACCCCATTATAAAAATAAATTACTTTTCAAAACCCGTGAAACAAAGACAGTGAAAGAGAGAGAAATTCTTACAAAATTCGTTCAGGGGCTGTGATGCAACCTGAATTGACCATATCTAGACCCACAGCTGATTGAGACATAAGGGTGGACACTCTTGGGGCTGAGAGGTTCGGTGAGGTTGGGTGAGCCAACGCAGACCCTTTCAAGTAATACTGCATGGTACCCATCCCATGGGTCCCAAATCTCCAGGTTCAAAGGCATCCTCCTACATCGAGAACATGCATGAGAAACCCAGAAGATGGTACACCGTGTGATCGGGAAAGGTTTCTGAAACGCACCTCATTTCTCATCTCCTTTGCTCGGGTTCGCCATTCCAGACGATTTACTAGCCATCTCCCTCTTTGGAGAATCAGCACCTTTAACCTCCTGTTCCGTACAGTTTGCAATTTGTCCTGAGGATGAAGGGGAAGAGGGGGAACCAATGAGAGACTAGCTCTAGGTGTTGGGACAGGCACGGGTCACTCTATTTTCCCATCAGGAAGAAGAATTAAGCACAAGCTCAGCCTGCCCCCCAGAACCAGAAGAGGGCCTGAAGCAATCCTGCGCTTTTGCGGCCAGCTCCCAAAAAAGCGAGTTGAAAAATGGAGCTCAGGGGCCCTGCAATTCACAAACCTGCAGAGTTTTAAATGATACCTCTCGTCCACAAATATATTAAGGGAAGGCAACGAAGAGGCTTTGAAAGCAAGGCAGAATTGCAGGAAACAGATTTCAGGAGGTAGATTCGAATCGCCTTGAAAGCACATGAAAAGCGGCAAAACGTGGACAATGATGCCCTTGGCCAAAAAGGGCGTATGCGTTTTTTCCTGAATATATTCAGGAAAAAACGCATACGCCCTTTTTGGCCAACCAAGCAACCTGGAAAGGCAAATCAGCACTCCAAAGAAGTCTCGCTTCCCAGCGGGCAAAAGGGCCATGCGGAAAAAAGTGTCCAAACCAGAAACTCAGGACCGGCCATGGAGAAATGGGAGCCTTGCTAGGCTGATGGGTGGGATGTAAATTGCCAACAGCCACTCTGGAGAAGTGTACGGTGTGTTCTGAAACATCTAAGAAACACAGCTTGGAGAGCATAGGGCACTTCCACTCATGGGCATATAAATTGGGAAAACTAAAAATCAGCAAGACACAGGCACCCCAAAGTTTAGGGCTGCTCTGTTGACAAGAACCCCCACTTCATTACACCTTAAATATCCTAGGAAAGCGAAAAATGGATAAAGAAGTTGTGGTCCTCATGTACAATGGAATATCACTCAGCCATGAAATCAACGTCATAAGGCTAGTAGCAGCACGATGAGTGGATTTAGGTACGACGATTCTAAGTGAAATAAGTCACACAGAAAAAGACACTTATCCTAAGATATCACTTATAGAGGGAATGTAAAAACCGCTACACTTGAACTGAATTGCAAAACAGAACAGAGTCACACGTTTAGGAAACCCACTATGGCTGCTGAACGGGAAAGGTGAGGTGGGGTGATGCATAAAACAAGGGTTTCAAATTAGCTCAGATACCGTTCCATAAACCCAATATGTAAGAGACAAGACCTACTCCTTTTTCAGTGAACTGGACTCAACACCCCCTATTCACCGCACAAGAATATATCTGACTAGTAAGAATCTTCAAACCTATGTATTGATATCTCTCTGTAAGTGAGTCAAGGGGGTGTAAAGCGGCATAAACACAGCCGTGAAAAGCTGCTAAACCCCATTATAAAAATAAATTACTTTTCAAAACCCGTGAAACAAAGACAGTGAAAGAGAGAGAAATTCCTACAAAATTCGTTCAGGGGCTGTGATGCAACCTGGATTGACCATATCTAGACCCACAGCTGATTGAGACATAAGGGTGGACACTCTTGGGGCTGAGAGGTTCAGTGTGGTTGGGTGAGCCAACGCAGACCCTTTCAAGTAATACTGCATGGTACCCATCCCATGGTTCCCAAATCTCCAGGTTCAAGGGCATCTTCCTACATCGAAAACATGCATGAGAAACCCAGAAGATGGTACACCATGTGATCGGGAAAGGTTTCTAAAATGTACCTCATTTCTCATCTCCTTTGCTCGGGTTCGCCATTCCAGCCGCTTTACTAGCCATCTCCCTCCTTGGAGAATCAGCACCTTTAACCTCCTGTTCCGTACAGGTTGCAATTTGTCCTGAGGATGAACGGGAAGATGGGGAACCAATGAGAAACTAGCTCTAGGTGTTGGGACAGGCACAGGTCACTCTATTTTCCCATCAGGAAGAAGAATAAAGCACAAGCTCAGCCTGCCCCCCAGAACCAGAAGAGGGCCTGAAGCTATCCTGCGCTTTTGCGGCCAGCTCCCAAAAAAGCGAGTTGAAAAATGGAGCTCAGGGGCCCTGCAATTCACAAACCTGCAGAGTTTTAAATGATACCTCTCGTCCACAAATATATTAAGGGAAGGCAACGAAGAGGCTTTGAAAGCAAGGCGGAATTGCAGGAAACAGATTTCAGGAGGTAGATTCGAATCGCCTTGAAAGCACATGAAAAGTGGCAAAACGTGGACAATGATGCCCTTGGCCATAAAGGGCGTATGCGTTTTTTCCTGAATATATTCAGGAAAAAACGCATACGCCCTTTTTGGCCAACCAAGCAACCTGGAAAGGCCAATCAGCGCTCCAAAGAAGTCTCGCTTCCCAGCGGGCAAAAGGGCCATGCGGAATAAAGTGTCCAAACCAGAAATGCAGGACCGGCCATGGAGAAATGGGAGCCTTTCTACGCTGATGGGTGGGATGTAAATTGCCAACAGCCACTCTGGAGAAGTGTACGGTGTGTTCTGAAACATCTAAAAAACACAGCTTGGAGAGCATAGGGCACTTCCACTCATGGGCGTATAAATTGGGAAAACTAAACATCAGCAAGACACAGGCACCCCAAAGTTTAGGGCTGCTCTGTTGACAAGAACCCCCACTTCATTACACCTTAAATATCCTAGGAAAGAGAAAAATGGATAAAGAAGTTGGGGTCCTCATGTACAATGGAATATCACTCAGCCATGAAATGAACGTCATAAGGCTAGTAGCAGCACGATGAGTGGATTTAGGTATGACGATTCTAAGTGAAATAAGTCACACAGAAAAAGACACTTATCATAAGATATCACTTATAGAGGGAATGTAAAAACCGCTACACTTGAACTGAATTGCAAAACAGAACAGCTCCCCGGCTCTCCTGACCAGACGTAAACGTGGAGGGCGCGCTGCTCACCCAAGGCACCATGACGTTTGCGACCTGACTCAGAGCTTTGCCATCCCTCTGTCAGGAGGTAGAGGCTAATTCGGTCCCTTGAAGCTGGGGAGCCTTGTGGCTCAATTATAGCCAGCAGAAGACATCAAAAGTGACAGAGCATGACTTCCAAGGTGATGCAGCTTCTGTGTCATCAATGAGGACACTCACCTGCAGAGCCCTGAGTCACCGTAGAAGAAGTCCAACTATCCTGAATCCTCAAAGCTGCAAGGAAGCCCCGCTGTCTGGACAGTGGCCCTAAATTTCAAGTCCTCCCCATCCGGACTTCAGATCTCCGTGTGGATGAAAGGCTCTTGGTGCTCCAGCCAGGCATCAGGGCCGTGCCTCTGAGGTGGGAGAGCCAACTTCAGAACACTGGTCCACAAGAGACCTCCCAGCTCCACGTAATACCAAACGGCAAAAATCTCCCAGAGATCTCCATCTCAACATCAAGACCCAGCTTCACTCAACGACCAGCAAGCTACAGTGCTGGTCACCCTATGCCAAACAACTAGCTAGACAGGAACACAACCCCATCCATTAGCAGAGAGGCTGCCTAAAATCAAAATAAGGCCACAGACACCCCAAAATACACCACCAGACGTGGACGTGCCCACCAGAAAGACAAGATCTAGCCTCATCCACCAGAACTCAGGCACTAGTTCCCTCCACCAGGAAGCCTACACAACCCACTGAACCAACCTTAGCCACTGGGGACAGATACCAAAAACAACGGGAACTACGAACCTGCAGCCTGTGAAAAGGAGACCCCAAACACAGTAAGATAGGCAAAATGAGACGACAGAAAAACACACAGCAGATGAAGGAGCAGGCTCAAAACACACTGGACTTAACAAATGAAGAGGAAATAGGTAGTCTACCTGAAAAAGAATTCAGAATAATGATAGTAAGGATGATCCAAAATCTTGGAAATAGAATAGACAAAATGCAAGAAACATTTAACAAGGATGTAGAAGAACTAAAGAGGAACCAAGCAATGATGAAAAACACAATAAATGAAATTAAAAATACTCTAGATGGGATCAATAGTAGAATAACTGAGGCAGAAGAAAGGATAAGTGACCTGGAAGATAAAATGGTGGAAATAACTACTACAGAGCAGGATAAAGAAAAAAGAATGAAAAGAACTGAGGACAGTCTCAGGGACCTCTGGGACAACATTAAACCTGCCAACATTCGAATTATAGGGGTACCAGAAGAAGAAGAGAAAAAGAAAGGGACTGAGAAAATTTTTGAAGAGATTATAGTTGAAAACTTCCCTAATATGGGAAAGGAAATAGTTAATCAAGTCCTGGAAGCACAGAGAGTCCCATACAGGATAAACCCAAGGAGGAACACGCCAAGACACATATTAATCAAACTGTCAAAAATTAAATATAAGGAAAACATATTAAAGGCAGCAAGGGAAAAAAAAACAAATAACACACAAGGGAATCCCCATAAGGTTAACATCTGATCTCTCAGCAGAAACTCTGCAAGCCAGAAGGGAGTGGCAGGATATACTTAAAGTCATGAAGGAGAAAAACCTACAACCAAGATTACTCTACCCAGCAAGGATCTCATTCAGATTCGATGGAGAAATTAAAACCTTTACAGACAAGCAAAAGCTGAGAGAGTACAGCACCACCAAACCAGCTTTACAACAAATGCTAAAGGAAATTCTCTAGGCAAGAAACACAAGAGAAGGAAAACACCTACAATAACAAACCCAATACATTTAAGAAAATGGGAATAGGAACATACATATCGATAATTACCTTGAATGTAAATGGATTAAATGCTCCCACCAAAAGACACAGGCTGGCTGAATGGATACAAAAACAAGACCCATACATATGCTGTCTACAAGAGACCCACTTCAGACCTAGGGACACATACAGACTGAAAGTGAGGGGATGGAAAAAGATATTCCATGCAAATGGAAATCAAAAGAAAGCTGGAGTAGCAATTCTCATATCAGACAAAATAGACTTTAAAATAAAGACTATTACAAGAGACAAAGAAGGACACTATATAATGATCAAGGGATCGATCCAAGAGGAAGGTATAACAATTGTAAATATTTATGCACCCAACATAGGAGCACCTCAATACATAAGGCAAATACTAACAGCCATGAAAGGGGAAATTGACAGCAACACAATCATAGTAGGGGACTTTAACACCCCACTTTCACCAATGGACAGATCATCCAAAATGAAAATAAATAAGGAAACACAAGCTTTAAATGATACATTAAACAATATGGACTTAATTGATATTTATAGGACATTCCACCCAAAAACAACAGAATACACATTTTTCTCAAGTGCTCATGGAACATTCTCCAGGATAGATCATATCTTGGGTCACAAATCAAGCCTTGGTAAATTTAAGAAAATTGAAATCGTATCAAGTATCTTTTCCGACCACAACGCTATGAGACTAGATATCAATTACAGGAAAAGATCTGTAAAAAATACAAACACATGGAGACTACACAATACATTACTTAATAACGAAGTGATTACTGAAGAAATCAAAGGGGAAATCAAAAAATACCTAGAAACAAATGACAATGGAGACACGACGACCCAAAACCTATGGGACACAGCAAAAGCAGTGCTAAGAGGGAAGTTTATAGCAATACAAGCCTACCTCAAGAAACAGGCAACATCTCGAATAAACAACCTAACCTTGCACCTAAAGCAATTAGAGAAAGAAGAACAAAAAAACCCCAAAGCCAGCAGAAGGAAAGAAATTATAAAGATCAGGTCAGAAATAAATGAAAAAGAAATGAAGGAAACAATAGCAAAAATCAATGAAACTAAAAGCTGGTTCTTTGAGAAGATAAACAAAATTGATAAACCATTAGCCAGACTCATCAAGAGAAAAAGGGAGAAGACTCAGATCAATAGAATTAGAAATGAAAAAGGAGAAGTAACCACTGACACTGCAGAAATACAAAAGATCATGAGAGATTACTACAAGCAACTATATGCCAATAAAATGGACAACCTGGAAGAAATGGACAGATTCTTAGAAATGCACAAACTGCCGAGACTGAACCAGGAAGAAATAGAAAATATGAACAGACCAATCACAAGCACTGAAATTGAAACTGTGATTAAAAACCTTCCAACAAACAAAAGCCCAGGACCAGATGGCTTCACAGGCAAATTCTATCAAACATTTAGAGAAGAGCTAACACCTATCCTTCTCAAACTCTTGCAAAATATAGCAGAGGGAGGAACACTCCCAAACTCATTCTACGAGGCCACCATCACCCTGATACCAAAACCAGACAAAGATGTCACAAAGAAAGAAAACTACAGGCCAATATCACTGATGAACATAGATGCAAAAATCCTCAACAAAATACTAGCAAACAGAATCCAATAACACATTAAAAGGATCATACACCATGATCAAGTGGGGTTTATCCCAGGAATGCAAGGATTCTTCAATATACGCAAATCAATCAATGTGATACACCATATTAACAAATTGAAGGAGAAAAACCATATGATCATCTCAATAGATGCAGAGAAAGCTTTTGACAAAATTCAACACCCATTTATGATAAAAGCCCTGCAGAAAGTAGGCACAGAGGGAACTTTCCTCAACATAATAAAGGCCATATATGACAAACCCACAGCCAACATTGTCCTCAATGGTGAAAAACTGAAACCATTTCCACTAAGATCAGGAACAAGACAAGGTTGCCCACTCTCACCACTATTATTCAACATAGTTCTGGAAGTCCTAGCCACAGCAATCAGGGAAGACAAAGAAATAAAAGGAATCCAAATCGGAAAAGAAGAAGTAAAGCTGTCACTATTTGCAGATGACATGATACTATACATAGAGAATCCTAAAGATGCTACCAGAAAACTCCTAGAGCTAATCAATGAATTTGGTAAAGTAGCAGGATACAAAATTAATGCACAGAAATCTCTTGCATTTCTATACACTAATGACGAAAAATCTGAAAGTGAAATTAAGAAAACACTCCCATTTACCATTGCAACAAAAAGAATAAAATATCTAGGAATAAACCTACCTAAGGAGACAAAAGACCTGTATGCAGAAAATTATAAGACACTGATGAAAGAAATTAAAGATGATACAAATAGATGGAGAGATATACCATGTTCCTGGATTGGAAGAATCAACATTGTGAAAATGTCTCTACTACCCAAAGCAATCTACAGATTCAATGCAATCCCTATCAAACTACCACTGGCATTTTTCACAGAACTAGAACAAAAAATTTCACAATTTGTATGGAAACACAAAAGACCCCGAATAGCCAAAGCAATCTTGAGAACGAAAAATGGAGCTGGGGGAATCAGGCTCCCTGACTTCAGACTATATTACAAAGCTTCAGTAATCAAGACAGTTTGGTATTGGCACAAAAACAGAAATATAGATCAATGGAACAGGATAGAAAGCCCAGAGATAAACCCACACACATATGGTCAACTTATCTTTGATAAAGGAGGCAAGCATATACAGTGGAGAAAAGACAGCCTCTTCAATAAGTGGTGCTGGGAAAATTGGACAGGAACATGTAAAAGTATGAAATTAGAACACTCCCTGACACCATGCACAAAAATAAACTCAAAATGGATTAAAGACCTAAGTGTAAGGGCAGACACTATCAAACTCTTAGAGGAAAACATAGGCAGAACACTCTATGACATACATCACAGCAAGATTCTTTTTGACCCAGCTCCCAGAGAAATGGAAATAAGAACACAAATAAACAAATGGGACCTAATGAAACTGAAAAGCTTTTGCACAGCAAAGGAAACCATAAACAAGACCAAAAGACAACCCTCAGAATGGGAGAAAATATTTGCAAATGAAGCAACTGACAAAGGATTAATCTCCAAGATTTACAAGCAGCTCATGCAGCTCAATAACAAAAAAACGAACAAACCAATCCAAAAATGGGCAGAAGATCTAAATAGACATTTCTCCAAAGAAGATATACAGATGGCCTACAGACACATGAAAGAATGCTCAACATCATTAATCATTAGAGAAATGCAAATCAAAACTACAATGAGATATCATCTCACACCGGTCAGAATGGCCATCATCAAAAAATCTAGAAACAATAAATGCTGGAGAGGGTGTGGAGGAAAGGGAACACTCTTGCACTGTTGGTGGGAATGTAAATTGATACAGCCACTATGGAGAACAGTATGGAGGTTCCTTAAAAAACTACAAATAGAACTACCATACGACCCAGCAATCCCACTACTGGGCATATACCCTGAGAAAACCATAGGTCAAAAAGAGTCATGTACCAAAATGTTCATTGCAGCTCTATTTACAATAGCCAGGACATGGAAGCAACCTAAATGTCCATCGACAGATGAATGGATAAAGCAGATGTGGCACATATATACAATGGAATATTACTCAGCCATAAAAAGAAATGAAATGGAGGTATTTGTAATGAGGTGGATGGAGTTAGAGTCTGTCATACAGAGTGAAGTAAGTCAGAAAGAGAAAAACAAATACAGTATGCTAACACATATATATGGAATCTAAGGGAAAAAAAAAAAAAGGCCATGAAGAACCTAGTGGCAAGACGGGAATAAAGACACAGACCTACTAGAGAATGGACTTGAGGATATGGGGAGGGGGTGGGGTGAGATGTGACAGGGTAAGAGAGTGTCATGGACATATATACACTACCAAATGTAAAATAGATAGCTAGTGGGAAGCAGCCGCATAGCACAGGGAGATCAGCTCGGTGCTTTGTGACCACCTAGAGGGGTGGGATGGGGAGGGTGGGAGGGAGGGAGATGCAAGAGGGAAGAGAAATGGGAACATATTGTATATGTATAACAGATTCACTTTGTTATAAAGCAGATGCTAACACACTATTGTAAGGCAATTATACTTCAATAAAGATGTTTGAAAAAAAAAAATAAATAAATAAATAAATAAATAAATTACTTTTCAAAACCCGTGAAACAAAGACAGTGAAAGAGAGAGAAATTCTTACAAAATTCGTTCAGGGGCTGTGATGCAACCTGGATTGACCATATCTAGACCCACAGCTGATTGAGACATAAGGGTGGACACTCTTGGGGCTGAGAGGTTCGGTGAGGTTGGGTGAGCCAACGCAGACCCTTTCAAGTAATACTGCATGGTACCCATCCCATGGGTCCCAAATCTCCAGGTTCAAGGGCATCTTCCTACGTCGAAAACAGGCATGAGAAACCCAGAAGATGGTACACCGTGTGATCGGGAAAGGTTTTCTAAAACGCACCTCATTTCTCATCTCCTTTACTCGGGTTCGCCATTCCAGCCGATTTACTAGCCATCTCTCTCCTTGGAGAATCAGCACCTTTAACCTCCTGTTCCGTACAGGTTGCAATTTGTCCTGAGGATGAACGGGAAGAGGGGGAACCAATGAGAGACTAGCTCTAGGTGTTGGGACAGGCACAGGTCACTCTATTTTCCCATCAGGAAGAAGAATTAAGCACAAGCTCAGCCTGCCCCCCAGAACCAGAAGAGGGGCTGAAGCAATCCTGCGCTTTGGCGGCCAGCTCCCAAAAAAGCGAGTTGAAAAATGGAGCTCAGGGGCACTGCAATTCACAAACCTGCAGAGTTTTAAATGATACCTCTCGTCCACAAATATATTAAGGGAAGGCAACGAAGAGGCTTTGAAAGCAAGGCAGAATTGCAGGAAACAGATTTCACGAGGTAGATTCGAATCGCCTTGAAAGCACATGAAAAGCGGCAAAACGTGGACAATGATGCCCTTGGCCAAAAAGGGCGTATGCGTTTTTTCCTGAATATATTCAGGAAAAAACGCATACGCCCTTTTTGGCCAACCAAGCAACCTGGAAAGGCCAATCAGCGCTCCAAAGAAGTCTCGCTTCCCAGCGGGCAAAAGGGCCATGCGGAAAAAAGTGTCCAAACCAGAAATGCAGGACCGGCCATGGAGAAATGGGAGCCTTGCTACGCTGATGGGTGGGATGTAAATTGCCAACAGCCACTCTGGAGAAGTGTATGGTGTGTTCTGAAACATCTAAAAAACACAGCTTGGAGAGCATAGGGCACTTCCACTCATGGGCGTATAAATTGGGAAAACTAAAAATCAGCAAGACACAGGCACCCCAAAGTTTAGGGCTGCTCTGTTGAAAAGAACCCCCACTTCATTACACCTTATATATCCTAGGAAAGAGAAAAATGGATAAAGAAGTTGTGGTCCTCATGTACAATGGAATATCACTCAGCCATGACATCAACGTCATAAGGCTAGTAGCAGCACGATGAGTGGATTTAGGTACGACGATTCTAAGTGAAATAAGTCACACAGAAAAAGACACTTATCCTAAGATATCACTTAGAGAGGGAATGTAAAAACCGCTACACTTGAACTGAATTACAAAACAGAACAGAGTCACACGTTTAGAAAACACACTATGGCTGCTGAACGGGCAAGGTGAGGTGGGGTGATGCATAAAACAAGGGTTTCAAATTAGCTCAGATACCGTTCCATAAACCCAATATGTAAGAGACAAGACCTATTCCTTTTTCAGTGAACTGGACTCAACACCCCCTATTCACCGCACAAGAATATATCTGACTAGTAAGAATCTTCAAACCTATGTATTGATATCTCTCCGTAAGTGAGTCTACGGGGTGTAAGGCGGCATAAACACAGCCGTGAAAAGCAGCTAAACCCCATTATAAAAATAAATTACTTTTCAAAACCCGTGAAACAAAGACAGTGAAAGAGAGAGAAATTCTTACAAAATTCGTTCAGGGGCTGTGATGCAACCTGGATTGACCATATCTAGACCCACAGCTGATTGAGACATAAGGGTGGACACTCTTGGGGCTGAGAGGTTCGGTGAGGTTGGGTGAGCCAACGCAGACCCTTTCAAGTAATACTGCATGGTACCCATCCCATGGGTCCCAAATCTCCAGGTTCAAGGGCATCTTCCTACGTCGAAAACAGGCATGAGAAACCCAGAAGATGGTACACCGTGTGATCGGGAAAGGTTTCTAAAACGCACCTCATTTCTCATCTCCTTTGCTCGGGTTCGCCATTCCAGCCGATTTACTAGCCATCTCCCTCCTTGGAGAATCAGCACCTTTAACCTCCTGTTCCGTACAGGTTGCAATTTGTCCTGAGGATGAACGGGAAGAGGGGGAACCAATGAGAGACTAGCTCTAGGTGTTGGGACAGGCACAGGTCACTCTATTTTCCCATCAGGAAGAAGAATTAAGCACAAGCTCAGCCTGCCCCCCAGAACCAGAAGAGGGCCTGAAGCAATCCTGCGCTTTTGCGGCCAGCTCCCAAAAAAGCGAGTTGAAAAATGGAGCTCAGGGGCACTGCAATTCACAAACCTGCAGAGTTTTAAATGATACCTCGCGTCCACAAATATATTAAGGGAAGGCAACGAAGAGGCTTTGAAAGCAAGGCAGAATTGCAGGAAACAGATTTCAGGAGGTAGATTCGAATCGCCTTGAAAGCACATGAAAAGCGGCAAAACGTGGACAATGATGCCCTTGGCCAAAAAGGGCGTATGCGTTTTTTCCTGAATATATTCAGGAAAAAACGCATACGCCCTTTTTGGCCAACCAAGCAACCTGGAAAGGCCAATCAGCGCTCCAAAGAAGTCTCGCTTCCCAGCGGGCAAAAGGGCCATGCGGAATAAAGTGTCCAAACCAGAAATGCAGGCCCGGCCATGGAGAAATGGGAGCCTTGCTACGCTGATGGGTGGGATGTAAATTGCCAACAGCCACTCTGGAGAAGTGTATGGTGTGTTCTGAAACATCTAAAAAACACAGCTTGGAGAGCATAGGGCACTTCCACTCATGGGCGTATAAATTGGGAAAACTAAAAATCAGCAAGACACAGGCACCCCAAAGTTTAGGGCTGCTCTGTTGACAAGAACCCCCACTTCATTACACCTCAAATATCCTAGGAAAGAGAAAAATGGATAAAGAAGTTGGGGTCCTCATGTACAATGGAATATCACTCAGCCATGAAATCAACGTCATAAGGCTAGTAGCAGCACGATGAGTGGATTTAGGTACGACGATTCTAAGTGAAATAAGTCACACAGAAAAAGACACTTATCCTAAGATATCACTTAGAGAGGGAATGTAAAAACCGCTACACTTGAACTGAATTACAAAACAGAACAGAGTCACACGTTTAGGAAACACACTATGGCTGCTGAACGGGAAAGGTGAGGTGGGGTGATGCATAAAACAAGGGTTTCAAATTAGCTCAGATACCGTTCCATAAACCCAATATGTAAGAGACAAGACCTATTCCTTTTTCAGTGAACTGGACTCAACACCCCCTATTCACCGCACAAGAATATATCTGACTAGTAAGAATCTTCAAACCTATGTATTGATATCTCTCCGTAAGTGAGTCAAGGGGGTGTAAAGCGGCATAAACACAGCCGTGAAAAGCAGCTAAACCCCATTATAAAAATAAATTACTTTTCAAAACCCGTGAAACAAAGACAGTGAAAGAGAGAGAAATTCTTCCAAAATTCGTTCAGGGGCTGTGATGCAACCTGGATTGACCATATCTAGACCCACAGCTGATTGAGACATAAGGGTGGACACTCTTGGGGCTGAGAGGTTCGGTGAGGTTGGGTGAGCCAACGCAGACCCTTTCAAGTAATACTGCATGGTACCCATCCCATGGGTCCCAAATCTCCAGGTTCAAGGGCATCTTCCTACGTCGAAAACAGGCATGAGAAACCCAGAAGATGGTACACCGTGTGATCGGAAAGGTTTCTAAAACGCACCTCATTTCTCATCTCCTTTGCTCGGGTTCGCCATTCCAGCCGATTTACTAGCCATCTCCCTCCTTGGAAAATCAGCACCTTTAACCTCCTGTTCCGTACAGGTTGCAATTTGTCCTGAGGATGAACGGGAAGAGGGGGAACCAATGAGAGACTAGCTCTAGGTGTTGGGACAGGCACAGGTCACTCTATTTTCCCATCAGGAAGAAGAATTAAGCACAAGCTCAGCCTGCCCCCCAGAACCAGAAGAGGGCCTGAAGCAATCCTGCGCTTTTGCGGCCAGCTCCCAAAAAAGCGAGTTGAAAAATGGAGCTCAGGGGCACTGCAATTCACAAACCTGCAGAGTTTTAAATGATACCTCTCGTCCACAAATATATTAAGGGAAGGCAATGAAGAGGCTTTGAAAGCAAGGCAGAATTGCAGGAAACAGATTTCAGGAGGTAGATTCGAATCGCCTTGAAAGCACCTGAAAAGCGGCAAAACGTGGACAATGATGCCCTTGGCCAAAAAGGGCGTATGCGTTTTTTCCTGAATATATTCAGGAAAAAACGCATACGCCCTTTTTGGCCAACCAAGCAACCTGGAAAGGCCAATCAGCGCTCCAAAGAAGTCTCGCTTCCCAGCGGGCAAAAGGGCCATGCGGAAAAAAGTGTCCAAACCAGAAATGCAGGACCGACCATGGAGAAATGGGAGCCTTGCTACGCTGATGGGTGGGATGTAAATTGCCAACAGCCACTCTGGAGAAGTGTACGGTGTGTTCTGAAACATCTAAAAAACACAGCTTGGAGAACATAGGGCACTTCCACTCATGGGCGTATAAATTGGGAAAACTAAAAATCAGCAAGACACAGGCACCCCAAAGTTTAGGGCTGCTCTGTTGACAAGAACCCCCACTTCATTACACCTCAAATATCCTAGGAAAGAGAAAAATGGATAAAGAAGTTGGGGTCCTCATGTACAATGGAATATCACTCAGCCATGAAATCAACGTCATAAGGCTAGTAGCAGCACGATGAGTGGATTTAGGTACGACGATTCTAAGTGAAATAAGTCACACAGAAAAAGACACTTATCCTAAGATATCACTTAGAGAGGGAATGTAAAAACCGCTACACTTGAACTGAATTACAAAACAGAACAGAGTCACACGTTTAGAAAACACACTATGGCTGCTGAACGGGAAAGGTGAGGTGGGGTGATGCATAAAACAAGGGTTTCAAATTAGCTCAGATACTGTTCTATAAACCCAATATGTAAGAGACAAGACCTATTCCTTTTTCAGTGAACTGGACTCAACACCCCCTATTCACCGCACAAGAATATATCTGACTAGTTAGAATCTTCAAACCTATGTATTGATATCTCTCCGTAAGTGAGTCAAGGGGGTGTAAAGCGGCATAAACACAGCCGTGAAAAGCAGCTAAACCCATTTATAAAAATAAATTACTTTTCAAAACCCGTGAAACAAAGACAGTGAAAGAGAGAGAAATTCTTACAAAATTCGTTCAGGGGCTGTGATGCAACCTGGATTGACCATATCTAGACCCACAGCTGATTGAGACATAAGGGTGGACACTCTTGGGGCTGAGAGGTTCGGTGAGGTTGGGTGAGCCAACGCAGACCCTTTCAAGTAATACTGCATGGTACCCATCCCATGGGTCCCAAATCTCCAGGTTCAAGGGCATCTTCCTACGTCGAAAACAGGCATGAGAAACCCAGAAGATGGTACACCGTGTGATCGGAAAGGTTTCTAAAACGCACCTCATTTCTCATCTCCTTTGCTCGGGTTCGCCATTCCAGCCGATTTACTAGCCATCTCCCTCCTTGGAGAATCAGCACCTTTAACCTCCTGTTCCGTACAGGTTGCAATTTGTCCTGAGGATGAACGGGAAGAGGGGGAACCAATGAGAGACTAGCTCTAGGTGTTGGGACAGGCACAGGTCACTCTATTTTCCCATCAGGAAGAAGAATTAAGCACAAGCTCAGCCTGCCCCCCAGAACCAGAAGAGGGCCTGAAGCAATCCTGCGCTTTTGCGGCCAGCTCCCAAAAGAGCGAGTTGAAAAATGGAGCTCAGGGGCACTGCAATTCACAAACCTGCAGAGTTTTAAATGATACCTCTCGTCCACAAATATATTAAGGGAAGGCAATGAAGAGGCTTTGAAAGCAAGGCAGAATTGCAGGAAACAGATTTCAGGAGGTAGATTCGAATCGCCTTGAAAGCACCTGAAAAGCGGCAAAACGTGGACAATGATGCCCTTGGCCAAAAAGGGCGTATGCGTTTTTTCCTGAATATATTCAGGAAAAAACGCATACGCCCTTTTTGGCCAACCAAGCAACCTGGAAAGGCCAATCAGCGCTCCAAAGAAGTCTCGCTTCCCAGCGGGCAAAAGGGCCATGCGGAAAAAAGTGTCCAAACCAGAAATGCAGGACCGACCATGGAGAAATGGGAGCCTTGCTACGCTGATGGGTGGGATGTAAATTGCCAACAGCCACTCTGGAGAAGTGTACGGTGTGTTCTGAAACATCTAAAAAACACAGCTTGGAGAACATAGGGCACTTCCACTCATGGGCGTATAAATTGGGAAAACTAAAAATCAGCAAGACACAGGCACCCCAAAGTTTAGGGCTGCTCTGTTGACAAGAACCCCCACTTCATTACACCTCAAATATCCTAGGAAAGAGAAAAATGGATAAAGAAGTTGGGGTCCTCATGTACAATGGAATATCACTCAGCCATGAAATCAACGTCATAAGGCTAGTAGCAGCACGATGAGTGGATTTAGGTACGACGATTCTAAGTGAAATAAGTCACACAGAAAAAGACACTTATCCTAAGATATCACTTAGAGAGGGAATGTAAAAACCGCTAAACTTGAACTGAATTACAAAACAGAACAGAGTCACACGTTTAGGAAACACACTATGGCTGCTGAACGGGAAAGGTGAGGTGGGGTGATGCATAAAACAAGGGTTTCAAATTAGCTCAGATACCGTTCCATAAACCCAATATGTAAGAGACAAGACCTATTCCTTTTTCAGTGAACTGGACTCAACACCCCCTATTCACCGCACAAGAATATATCTGACTAGTAAGAATCTTCAAACCTATGTATTGATATCTCTCCGTAAGTGAGTCAAGGGGGTGTAAAGCGGCATAAACACAGCCGTGAAAAGCAGCTAAACCCCATTATAAAAATAAATTACTTTTCAAAACCCGTGAAACAAAGACAGTGAAAGAGAGAGAAATTCTTACAAAATTCGTTCAGGGGCTGTGATGCAACCTGGATTGACCATATCTAGACCCACAGCTGATTGAGACATAAGGGTGGACACTCTTGGGGCTGAGAGGTTCGGTGAGGTTGGGTGAGCCAATGCAGACCCTTTCAAGTAATACTGCATGGTACCCATCCCATGGGTCCCAAATCTCCAGGTTCAAGGGCATCTTCCTACGTCGAAAACAGGCATGAGAAACCCAGAAGATGGTACACCGTGTGATCGGGAAAGGTTTCTAAAACGCACCTCATTTCTCATCTCCTTTGCTCGGGTTCGCCATTCCAGCCGATTTACTAGCCATCTCCCTCCTTGGAGAATCAGCACCTTTAACCTCCTGTTCCGTACAGGTTGCAATTTGTCCTGAGGATGAACGGGAAGAGGGGGAACCAATGAGAGACTAGCTCTAGGTGTTGGGACAGGCACAGGTCACTCTATTTTCCCATCAGGAAGAAGAATTAAGCACAAGCTCAGCCTGCCCCCCAGAACCAGAAGAGGGCCTGAAGCAATCCTGCGCTTTTGCGGCCAGCTCCCAAAAGAGCGAGTTGAAAAATGGAGCTCAGGGGCACTGCAATTCACAAACCTGCAGAGTTTTAAATGATACCTCTCGTCCACAAATATATTAAGGGAAGGCAATGAAGAGGCTTTGAAAGCAAGGCAGAATTGCAGGAAACAGATTTCAGGAGGTAGATTCGAATCGCCTTGAAAGCACCTGAAAAGCGGCAAAACGTGGACAATGATGCCCTTGGCCAAAAAGGGCGTATGCGTTTTTTCCTGAATATATTCAGGAAAAAACGCATACGCCCTTTTTGGCCAACCAAGCAACCTGGAAAGGCCAATCAGCGCTCCAAAGAAGTCTCGCTTCCCAGCGGGCAAAAGGGCCATGCGGAAAAAAGTGTCCAAACCAGAAATGCAGGACCGACCATGGAGAAATGGGAGCCTTGCTACGCTGATGGGTGGGATGTAAATTGCCAACAGCCACTCTGGAGAAGTGTACGGTGTGTTCTGAAACATCTAAAAAACACAGCTTGGAGAACATAGGGCACTTCCACTCATGGGCGTATAAATTGGGAAAACTAAAAATCAGCAAGACACAGGCACCCCAAAGTTTAGGGCTGCTCTGTTGACAAGAACCCCCACTTCATTACACCTCAAATATCCTAGGAAAGAGAAAAATGGATAAAGAAGTTGGGGTCCTCATGTACAATGGAATATCACTCAGCCATGAAATCAACGTCATAAGGCTAGTAGCAGCACGATGAGTGGATTTAGGTACGACGATTCTAAGTGAAATAAGTCACACAGAAAAAGACACTTATCCTAAGATATCACTTAGAGAGGGAATGTAAAAACCGCTAAACTTGAACTGAATTACAAAACAGAACAGAGTCACACGTTTAGGAAACACACTATGGCTGCTGAACGGGAAAGGTGAGGTGGGGTGATGCATAAAACAAGGGTTTCAAATTAGCTCAGATACCGTTCCATAAACCCAATATGTAAGAGACAAGACCTATTCCTTTTTCAGTGAACTGGACTCAACACCCCCTATTCACCGCACAAGAATATATCTGACTAGTAAGAATCTTCAAACCTATGTATTGATATCTCTCCGTAAGTGAGTCAAGGGGGTGTAAAGCGGCATAAACACAGCCGTGAAAAGCAGCTAAACCCCATTATAAAAATAAATTACTTTTCAAAACCCGTGAAACAAAGACAGTGAAAGAGAGAGAAATTCTTACAAAATTCGTTCAGGGGCTGTGATGCAACCTGGATTGACCATATCTAGACCCACAGCTGATTGAGACATAAGGGTGGACACTCTTGGGGCTGAGAGGTTCGGTGAGGTTGGGTGAGCCAATGCAGACCCTTTCAAGTAATACTGCATGGTACCCATCCCATGGGTCCCAAATCTCCAGGTTCAAGGGCATCTTCCTACGTCGAAAACAGGCATGAGAAACCCAGAAGATGGTACACCGTGTGATCGGGAAAGGTTTCTAAAACGCACCTCATTTCTCATCTCCTTTGCTCGGGTTCGCCATTCCAGCCGATTTACTAGCCATCTCCCTCCTTGGAGAATCAGCACCTTTAACCTCCTGTTCCGTACAGGTTGCAATTTGTCCTGAGGATGAACGGGAAGAGGGGGAACCAATGAGAGACTAGCTCTAGGTGTTGGGACAGGCACAGGTCACTCTATTTTCCCATCAGGAAGAAGAATTAAGCACAAGCTCAGCCTGCCCCCCAGAACCAGAAGAGGGCCTGAAGCAATCCTGCGCTTTTGCGGCCAGCTCCCAAAAAAGCGAGTTGAAAAATGGAGCTCAGGGGCACTGCAATTCACAAACCTGCAGAGTTTTAAATGATACCACTCGTCCACAAATATATTAAGGGAAGGCAACGAAGAGGCTTTGAAAGCAAGGTAGAATTGCAGGAAACAGATTTCAGGAGGTAGATTCGAATCGCCTTGAAAGCACATGAAAAGCGGCAAAACGTGGACAATGATGCCCTTGGCCAAAAAGGGCGTATGCGTTTTTTCCTGAATATATTCAGGGAAAAACGCATACGCCCTTTTTGGCCAACCAAGCAACCTGGAAAGGCCAATCAGCGCTCCAAAGAAGTCTCGCTTCCCAGCGGGCAAAAGGGCCATGCGGAAAAAAGTGTCCAAACCAGAAATGCAGGCCCGGCCATGGAGAAATGGGAGCCTTGCTACGCTGATGGGTGGGATGTAAATTGCCAACAGCCACTCTGGAGAAGTGTACGGTGTGTTCTGAAACATCTAAAAAACACAGCTTGGAGAGCATAGGGCACTTCCACTCATGGACGTATAAATTGGGAAAACTAAAAATCAGCAAGACACAGGCACCCCAAAGTTTAGGGCTGCTCTGTTGACAAGAACCCCCACTTCATTACACCTTAAATATCCTAGGAAAGAGAAAAATGGATAAAGAAGTTGTGGTCCTCATGTACAATGGAATATCACTCAGCCATGAAATCAACGTCATAAGGCTAGTAGCAGCACGATGAGTGGATTTAGGTACGACGATTCTAAGTGAAATAAGTCACACAGAAAAAGACACTTATCCTAAGATATCACTTAGAGAGGGAATGTAAAAACCGCTACACTTGAACTGAATTACAAAACAGAACAGAGTCACACGTTTAGAAAACACACTATGGCTGCTGAACGGGAAAGGTGAGGTGGGGTGATGCATAAAACAAGGGTTTCAAATTAGCTCAGATACCGTTCCATAAACCCAATATGTAAGAGACAAGACCTACTCCTTTTTCAGTGAACTGGACTCAACACCCCCTATTCACCACACAAGAATATATCTGACTAGTTAGAATCTTCAAACCTATGTATTGATATCTCTCCGTAAGTGAGTCAAGGGGGTGTAAAGCGGCATAAACACAGCCGTGAAAAGCAGCTAAACCCATTTATAAAAATAAATTACTTTTCAAAACCCGTGAAACAAAGACAGTGAAAGAGAGAGAAATTCTTACAAAATTCGTTCAGGGGCTGTGATGCAACCTGGATTGACCATATCTAGACCCACAGCTGATTGAGACATAAGGGTGGACACTCTTGGGGCTGAGAGGTTCGGTGAGGTTGGGTGAGCCAACGCAGACCCTTTCAAGTAATACTGCATGGTACCCATCCCATGGGTCCCAAATCTCCAGGTTCAAGGGCATCTTCCTACGTCGAAAACAGGCATGAGAAACCCAGAAGATGGTACACCGTGTGATCGGGAAAGGTTTCTAAAACGCACCTCATTTCTCATCTCCTTTGCTCGGGTTCGCCATTCCAGCCGATTTACTAGCCATCTCCCTCCTTGGAGAATCAGCACCTTTAACCTCCTGTTCCGTACAGGTTGCAATTTGTCCTGAGGATGAACGGGAAGAGGGGGAACCAATGAGAGACTAGCTCTAGGTGTTGGGACAGGCACAGGTCACTCTATTTTCCCATCAGGAAGAAGAATTAAGCACAAGCTCAGCCTGCCCCCCAGAACCAGAAGAGGGCCTGAAGCAATCCTGCGCTTTTGCGGCCAGCTCCCAAAAAAGCGAGTTGAAAAATGGAGCTCAGGGGCACTGCAATTCACAAACCTGCAGAGTTTTAAATGATACCTCTCGTCCACAAATATATTAAGGGCAGGCAACGAAGAGGCTTTGAAAGCAAGGCAGAATTGCAGGAAACAGATTTCACGAGGTAGATTCGAATCGCCTTGAAAGCACCTGAAAAGCGGCAAAACGTGGACAATGATGCCCTTGGCCAAAAAGGGCGTATGCGTTTTTTCCTGAATATATTCAGGAAAAAACGCATACGCCCTTTTTGGCCAACCAAGCAACCTGGAAAGGCCAATCAGCGCTCCAAAGAAGTCTCGCTTCCCAGCGGGCAAAAGGGCCATGCGGAAAAAAGTGTCCAAACCAGAAATGCAGGACCGGCCATGGAGAAATGGGAGCCTTGCTACGCTGATGGGTGGGATGTAAATTGCCAACAGCCACTCTGGAGAAGTGTACGGTGTGTTCTGAAACATCTAAAAAACACAGCTTGGAGAGCATAGGGCACTTCCACTCATGGGCGTATAAATTGGGAAAACTAAAAATCAGCAAGACACAGGCACCCCAAAGTTTAGGGCTGCTCTGTTGACAAGAACCCCCACTTCATTACACCTTAAATATCCTAGGAAAGAGAAAAATGGATAAAGAAGTTGGGGTCCTCATGTACAATGGAATATCACTCAGCCATGAAATCAACGTCATAAGGCTAGTAGCAGCACGATGAGTGGATTAAGGTACGACGATTCTAAGTGAAATAAGTCACACAGAAAAAGACACTTATCATAAGATATCACTTAGAGAGGGAATGTAAAAACCGCTACACTTGAACTGAATTACAAAACAGAACAGAGTCACACGTTTAGAAAACACACTGTGGCTGCTGAACGGGAAAGGTGAGGTGGGGTGATGCATAAAACAAGGGTTTCAAATTAGCTCAGATACCGTTCCATAAACCCAATATGTAAGAGACAAGACCTATTCCTTTTTCAGTGAACTGGACTCAACACCCCCTATTCACCGCACAAGAATATATCTGACTAGTTAGAATCTTCAAACCTATGTATTGATATCTCTCCGTAAGTGAGTCAAGGGGGTGTAAAGCGGCATAAACACAGCAGTGAAAAGCAGCTAAACCCATTTATAAAAATAAATTACTTTTCAAAACCCGTGAAACAAAGACAGTGAAAGAGAGAGAAATTCTTACAAAATTCGTTCAGGGGCTGTGATGCAACCTGGATTGACCATATCTAGACCCACAGCTGATTGAGACATAAGGGTGGACACTCTTGGGGCTGAGAGGTTCGGTGAGGTTGGGTGAGCCAACGCAGACCCTTTCAAGTAATACTGCATGGTACCCATCCCATGGGTCCCAAATCTCCAGGTTCAAGGGCATCTTCCTACGTCGAAAACAGGCATGAGAAACCCAGAAGATGGTACACCGTGTGATCGGAAAGGTTTCTAAAACGCACCTCATTTCTCATCTCCTTTGCTCGGGTTCGCCATTCCAGCCGATTTACTAGCCATCTCCCTCCTTGGAGAATCAGCACCTTTAACCTCCTGTTCCGTACAGGTTGCAATTTGTCCTGAGGATGAACGGGAAGAGGGGGAACCAATGAGAGACTAGCTCTAGGTGTTGGGACAGGCACAGGTCACTCTATTTTCCCATCAGGAAGAAGAATTAAGCACAAGCTCAGCCTGCCCCCCAGAACCAGAAGAGGGCCTGAAGCAATCCTGCGCTTTTGCGGCCAGCTCCCAAAAGAGCGAGTTGAAAAATGGAGCTCAGGGGCACTGCAATTCACAAACCTGCAGAGTTTTAAATGATACCTCTCGTCCACAAATATATTAAGGGCAGGCAATGAAGAGGCTTTGAAAGCAAGGCAGAATTGCAGGAAACAGATTTCAGGAGGTAGATTCGAATCGCCTTGAAAGCACCTGAAAAGCGGCAAAACGTGGACAATGATGCCCTTGGCCAAAAAGGGCGTATGCGTTTTTTCCTGAATATATTCAGGAAAAAACGCATACGCCCTTTTTGGCCAACCAAGCAACCTGGAAAGGCCAATCAGCGCTCCAAAGAAGTCTCGCTTCCCAGCGGGCAAAAGGGCCATGCGGAAAAAAGTGTCCAAACCAGAAATGCAGGACCGACCATGGAGAAATGGGAGCCTTGCTACGCTGATGGGTGGGATGTAAATTGCCAACAGCCACTCTGGAGAAGTGTACGGTGTGTTCTGAAACATCTAAAAAACACAGCTTGGAGAACATAGGGCACTTCCACTCATGGGCGTATAAATTGGGAAAACTAAAAATCAGCAAGACACAGGCACCCCAAAGTTTAGGGCTGCTCTGTTGACAAGAACCCCCACTTCATTACACCTCAAATATCCTAGGAAAGAGAAAAATGGATAAAGAAGTTGGGGTCCTCATGTACAATGGAATATCACTCAGCCATGAAATCAACGTCATAAGGCTAGTAGCAGCACGATGAGTGGATTTAGGTACGACGATTCTAAGTGAAATAAGTCACACAGAAAAAGACACTTATCCTAAGATATCACTTAGAGAGGGAATGTAAAAACCGCTAAACTTGAACTGAATTACAAAACAGAACAGAGTCACACGTTTAGGAAACACACTATGGCTGCTGAACGGGAAAGGTGAGGTGGGGTGATGCATAAAACAAGGGTTTCAAATTAGCTCAGATACCGTTCCATAAACCCAATATGTAAGAGACAAGACCTATTCCTTTTTCAGTGAACTGGACTCAACACCCCCTATTCACCGCACAAGAATATATCTGACTAGTAAGAATCTTCAAACCTATGTATTGATATCTCTCCGTAAGTGAGTCAAGGGGGTGTAAAGCGGCATAAACACAGCCGTGAAAAGCAGCTAAACCCCATTATAAAAATAAATTACTTTTCAAAACCCGTGAAACAAAGACAGTGAAAGAGAGAGAAATTCTTACAAAATTCGTTCAGGGGCTGTGATGCAACCTGGATTGACCATATCTAGACCCACAGCTGATTGAGACATAAGGGTGGACACTCTTGGGGCTGAGAGGTTCGGTGAGGTTGGGTGAGCCAATGCAGACCCTTTCAAGTAATACTGCATGGTACCCATCCCATGGGTCCCAAATCTCCAGGTTCAAGGGCATCTTCCTACGTCGAAAACAGGCATGAGAAACCCAGAAGATGGTACACCGTGTGATCGGGAAAGGTTTCTAAAACGCACCTCATTTCTCATCTCCTTTGCTCGGGTTCGCCATTCCAGCCGATTTACTAGCCATCTCCCTCCTTGGAGAATCAGCACCTTTAACCTCCTGTTCCGTACAGGTTGCAATTTGTCCTGAGGATGAACGGGAAGAGGGGGAACCAATGAGAGACTAGCTCTAGGTGTTGGGACAGGCACAGGTCACTCTATTTTCCCATCAGGAAGAAGAATTAAGCACAAGCTCAGCCTGCCCCCCAGAACCAGAAGAGGGCCTGAAGCAATCCTGCGCTTTTGCGGCCAGCTCCCAAAAGAGCGAGTTGAAAAATGGAGCTCAGGGGCACTGCAATTCACAAACCTGCAGAGTTTTAAATGATACCTCTCGTCCACAAATATATTAAGGGAAGGCAATGAAGAGGCTTTGAAAGCAAGGCAGAATTGCAGGAAACAGATTTCAGGAGGTAGATTCGAATCGCCTTGAAAGCACCTGAAAAGCGGCAAAACGTGGACAATGATGCCCTTGGCCAAAAAGGGCGTATGCGTTTTTTCCTGAATATATTCAGGAAAAAACGCATACGCCCTTTTTGGCCAACCAAGCAACCTGGAAAGGCCAATCAGCGCTCCAAAGAAGTCTCGCTTCCCAGCGGGCAAAAGGGCCATGCGGAAAAAAGTGTCCAAACCAGAAATGCAGGACCGACCATGGAGAAATGGGAGCCTTGCTACGCTGATGGGTGGGATGTAAATTGCCAACAGCCACTCTGGAGAAGTGTACGGTGTGTTCTGAAACATCTAAAAAACACAGCTTGGAGAACATAGGGCACTTCCACTCATGGGCGTATAAATTGGGAAAACTAAAAATCAGCAAGACACAGGCACCCCAAAGTTTAGGGCTGCTCTGTTGACAAGAACCCCCACTTCATTACACCTCAAATATCCTAGGAAAGAGAAAAATGGATAAAGAAGTTGGGGTCCTCATGTACAATGGAATATCACTCAGCCATGAAATCAACGTCATAAGGCTAGTAGCAGCACGATGAGTGGATTTAGGTACGACGATTCTACGTGAAATAAGTCACACAGAAAAAGACACTTATCCTAAGATATCACTTAGAGAGGGAATGTAAAAACCGCTAAACTTGAACTGAATTACAAAACAGAACAGAGTCACACGTTTAGGAAACACACTATGGCTGCTGAACGGGAAAGGTGAGGTGGGGTGATGCATAAAACAAGGGTTTCAAATTAGCTCAGATACCGTTCCATAAACCCAATATGTAAGAGACAAGACCTATTCCTTTTTCAGTGAACTGGACTCAACACCCCCTATTCACCGCACAAGAATATATCTGACTAGTAAGAATCTTCAAACCTATGTATTGATATCTCTCCGTAAGTGAGTCAAGGGGGTGTAAAGCGGCATAAACACAGCCGTGAAAAGCAGCTAAACCCCATTATAAAAATAAATTACTTTTCAAAACCCGTGAAACAAAGACAGTGAAAGAGAGAGAAATTCTTACAAAATTCGTTCAGGGGCTGTGATGCAACCTGGATTGACCATATCTAGACCCACAGCTGATTGAGACATAAGGGTGGACACTCTTGGGGCTGAGAGGTTCGGTGAGGTTGGGTGAGCCAATGCAGACCCTTTCAAGTAATACTGCATGGTACCCATCCCATGGGTCCCAAATCTCCAGGTTCAAGGGCATCTTCCTACGTCGAAAACAGGCATGAGAAACCCAGAAGATGGTACACCGTGTGATCGGGAAAGGTTTCTAAAACGCACCTCATTTCTCATCTCCTTTGCTCGGGTTCGCCATTCCAGCCGATTTACTAGCCATCTCCCTCCTTGGAGAATCAGCACCTTTAACCTCCTGTTCCGTACAGGTTGCAATTTGTCCTGAGGATGAACGGGAAGAGGGGGAACCAATGAGAGACTAGCTCTAGGTGTTGGGACAGGCACAGGTCACTCTATTTTCCCATCAGGAAGAAGAATTAAGCACAAGCTCAGCCTGCCCCCCAGAACCAGAAGAGGGCCTGAAGCAATCCTGCGCTTTTGCGGCCAGCTCCCAAAAAAGCGAGTTGAAAAATGGAGCTCAGGGGCACTGCAATTCACAAACCTGCAGAGTTTTAAATGATACCACTCGTCCACAAATATATTAAGGGAAGGCAACGAAGAGGCTTTGAAAGCAAGGTAGAATTGCAGGAAACAGATTTCAGGAGGTAGATTCGAATCGCCTTGAAAGCACCTGAAAAGCGGCAAAACGTGGACAATGATGCCCTTGGCCAAAAAGGGCGTATGCGTTTTTTCCTGAATATATTCAGGGAAAAACGCATACGCCCTTTTTGGCCAACCAAGCAACCTGGAAAGGCCAATCAGCGCTCCAAAGAAGTCTCGCTTCCCAGCGGGCAAAAGGGCCATGCGGAAAAAAGTGTCCAAACCAGAAATGCAGGCCCGGCCATGGAGAAATGGGAGCCTTGCTACGCTGATGGGTGGGATGTAAATTGCCAACAGCCACTCTGGAGAAGTGTACGGTGTGTTCTGAAACATCTAAAAAACACAGCTTGGAGAGCATAGGGCACTTCCACTCATGGACGTATAAATTGGGAAAACTAAAAATCAGCAAGACACAGGCACCCCAAAGTTTAGGGCTGCTCTGTTGACAAGAACCCCCACTTCATTACACCTTAAATATCCTAGGAAAGAGAAAAATGGATAAAGAAGTTGTGGTCCTCATGTACAATGGAATATCACTCAGCCATGAAATCAACGTCATAAGGCTAGTAGCAGCACGATGAGTGGATTTAGGTACGACGATTCTAAGTGAAATAAGTCACACAGAAAAAGACACTTATCCTAAGATATCACTTAGAGAGGGAATGTAAAAACCGCTACACTTGAACTGAATTACAAAACAGAACAGAGTCACACGTTTAGAAAACACACTATGGCTGCTGAACGGGAAAGGTGAGGTGGGGTGATGCATAAAACAAGGGTTTCAAATTAGCTCAGATACCGTTCCATAAACCCAATATGTAAGAGACAAGACCTACTCCTTTTTCAGTGAACTGGACTCAACACCCCCTATTCACCACACAAGAATATATCTGACTAGTTAGAATCTTCAAACCTATGTATTGATATCTCTCCGTAAGTGAGTCAAGGGGGTGTAAAGCGGCATAAACACAGCCGTGAAAAGCAGCTAAACCCATTTATAAAAATAAATTACTTTTCAAAACCCGTGAAACAAAGACAGTGAAAGAGAGAGAAATTCTTACAAAATTCGTTCAGGGGCTGTGATGCAACCTGGATTGACCATATCTAGACCCACAGCTGATTGAGACATAAGGGTGGACACTCTTGGGGCTGAGAGGTTCGGTGAGGTTGGGTGAGCCAACGCAGACCCTTTCAAGTAATACTGCATGGTACCCATCCCATGGGTCCCAAATCTCCAGGTTCAAGGGCATCTTCCTACGTCGAAAACAGGCATGAGAAACCCAGAAGATGGTACACCGTGTGATCGGGAAAGGTTTCTAAAACGCACCTCATTTCTCATCTCCTTGGCTCGGGTTCGCCATTCCAGCCGATTTACTAGCCATCTCCCTCCTTGGAGAATCAGCACCTTTAACCTCCTGTTCCGTACAGGTTGCAATTTGTCCTGAGGATGAACGGGAAGAGGGGGAACCAATGAGAGACTAGCTCTAGGTGTTGGGACAGGCACAGGTCACTCTATTTTCCCATCAGGAAGAAGAATTAAGCACAAGCTCAGCCTGCCCCCCAGAACCAGAAGAGGGCCTGAAGCAATCCTGCGCTTTTGCGGCCAGCTCCCAAAAAAGCGAGTTGAAAAATGGAGCTCAGGGGCACTGCAATTCACAAACCTGCAGAGTTTTAAATGATACCTCTCGTCCACAAATATATTAAGGGCAGGCAACGAAGAGGCTTTGAAAGCAAGGCAGAATTGCAGGAAACAGATTTCACGAGGTAGATTCGAATCGCCTTGAAAGCACCTGAAAAGCGGCAAAACGTGGACAATGATGCCCTTGGCCAAAAAGGGCGTATGCGTTTTTTCCTGAATATATTCAGGAAAAAACGCATACGCCCTTTTTGGCCAACCAAGCAACCTGGAAAGGCCAATCAGCGCTCCAAAGAAGTCTCGCTTCCCAGCGGGCAAAAGGGCCATGCGGAAAAAAGTGTCCAAACCAGAAATGCAGGACCGGCCATGGAGAAATGGGAGCCTTGCTACGCTGATGGGTGGGATGTAAATTGCCAACAGCCACTCTGGAGAAGTGTACGGTGTGTTCTGAAACATCTAAAAAACACAGCTTGGAGAGCATAGGGCACTTCCACTCATGGGCGTATAAATTGGGAAAACTAAAAATCAGCAAGACACAGGCACCCCAAAGTTTAGGGCTGCTCTGTTGACAAGAACCCCCACTTCATTACACCTTAAATATCCTAGGAAAGAGAAAAATGGATAAAGAAGTTGGGGTCCTCATGTACAATGGAATATCACTCAGCCATGAAATCAACGTCATAAGGCTAGTAGCAGCACGATGAGTGGATTAAGGTACGACGATTCTAAGTGAAATAAGTCACACAGAAAAAGACACTTATCATAAGATATCACTTAGAGAGGGAATGTAAAAACCGCTACACTTGAACTGAATTACAAAACAGAACAGAGTCACACGTTTAGAAAACACACTGTGGCTGCTGAACGGGAAAGGTGAGGTGGGGTGATGCATAAAACAAGGGTTTCAAATTAGCTCAGATACCGTTCCATAAACCCAATATGTAAGAGACAAGACCTATTCCTTTTTCAGTGAACTGGACTCAACACCCCCTATTCACCGCACAAGAATATATCTGACTAGTTAGAATCTTCAAACCTATGTATTGATATCTCTCCGTAAGTGAGTCAAGGGGGTGTAAAGCGGCATAAACACAGCAGTGAAAAGCAGCTAAACCCATTTATAAAAATAAATTACTTTTCAAAACCCGTGAAACAAAGACAGTGAAAGAGAGAGAAATTCTTACAAAATTCGTTCAGGGGCTGTGATGCAACCTGGATTGACCATATCTAGACCCACAGCTGATTGAGACATAAGGGTGGACACTCTTGGGGCTGAGAGGTTCGGTGAGGTTGGGTGAGCCAACGCAGACCCTTTCAAGTAATACTGCATGGTACCCATCCCATGGGTCCCAAATCTCCAGGTTCAAGGGCATCTTCCTACGTCGAAAACAGGCATGAGAAACCCAGAAGATGGTACACCGTGTGATCGGGAAAGGTTTCTAAAACGCACCTCATTTCTCATCTCCTTTGCTCGGGTTCGCCATTCCAGCCGATTTACTAGCCATCTCCCTCCTTGGAGAATCAGCACCTTTAACCTCCTGTTCCGTACAGGTTGCAATTTGTCCTGAGGATGAACGGGAAGAGGGGGAACCAATGAGAGACTAGCTCTAGGTGTTGGGACAGGCACAGGTCACTCTATTTTCCCATCAGGAAGAAGAATTAAGCACAAGCTCAGCCTGCCCCCCAGAACCAGAAGAGGGCCTGAAGCAATCCTGCGCTTTTGCGGCCAGCTCCCAAAAAAGCGAGTTGAAAAATGGAGCTCAGGGGCACTGCAATTCACAAACCTGCAGAGTTTTAAATGATACCTCTCGTCCACAAATATATTAAGGGAAGGCAACGAAGAGGCTTTGAAAGCAAGGCAGAATTGCAGGAAACAGATTTCAGGAGGTAGATTCGATCGCCTTGAAAGCACACGAAAAGCGGCAAAACGTGGACAATGATGCCCTTGGCCAAAAAGGGCGTATGCGTTTTTTCCTGAATATATTCAGGAAAAAACGCATACGCCCTTTTTGGCCAACCAAGCAACCTGGAAAGGCAAATCAGCGCTCCAAAGCAGTCTCGCTTCCCAGAGGGCAAAAGGGCCATGCGGAAAAAAGTGTCCAAACCAGAAATGCTGGACCGGCCATGGAGAAATGGGAGCCTTGCTACGCTGATGGGTGGGATGTAAGTTGCCAACAGCCACTCTGGAGACGTGTACGGTGTGTTCTGAAACATCTAAAAAACACAGCTTGGAGAGCATAGGGCACTTCCACTCATGGGCGTATAAATTGGGAAAACTAAAAATCAGCAAGACACAGGCACCCCAAAGTTTAGGGCTGCTCTGTTGACAAGAACCCCCACTTCATTACACCTTAAATATCCTAGGAAAGAGAAAAATGGATAAAGAAGTTGTGGTCCTCATGTACAATGGAATATCACTCAGCCATGAAATCAACGTCATAAGGCTAGTAGCAGCACGATGAGTGGATTTAGGTACGACGATTCTAAGTGAAATAAGTCACACAGAAAAAGACACTTATCATAAGATATCACTTATAGAGGGAATGTAAAAACCGCTACACTTGAACTGAATTGCAAAACAGAACAGAGTCACACGTTTAGAAAACACACTATGGCTGCTGAACGGGAAAGGTGAGGTGGGGTGATGCATAAAACAAGGGTTTCAAATTAGCTCAGATACCGTTCCATAAACCCAATATGTAAGAGACAAGACCTATTCCTTTTTCAGTGAACTGGACTCAACACCCCGTATTCACCGCAGAAGAATATATCTGACTAGTAAGAATCTTCAAACCTATGTATTGATATCTCTCTGTAAGTGAGTCAAGGGGGTGTAAAGCGGCATAAACACAGCCGTGAAAAGCAGCTAAACCCCATTATAAAAATAAATTACTTTTCAAAACCCGTGAAACAAAGACAGTGAAAGAGAGAGAAATTCTTAAAAAATTCGTTCAGGGTCTGTGATGCAACCTGGATTGACCATATCTAGACCCACAGCTGATTGAGACATAAGGGTGGACACTCTTGGGGCTGAGAGTTTCGGTGAGGTTGGGGGAGCCAACGCAGACCCTTTCAAGTAATACTGCATGGTACCCATCCCATGGGTCCCAAATCTCCAGGTTCAAGGGCATCTTCCTTCATTGAAAACATGCATGAGAAACCCAGAAGATGGTACACCGTGTGATCGGGAAAGGTTTCTAAAACGCACCTCATTTCTCATCTCCTTGGCTCGGGTTCGCCATTCCAGCCACTTTACTAGCCATCTCCCTCCTTGGAGAATCAGCACCTTTAACCTCCTGTTCCGTACAGGTTGCAATTTGTCCTGAGGATGAACGGGAAGAGGGGGAACCAATGAGAGACTAGCTCTAGGTGTTGGGACAGGCACAGGTCACTCTATTTTCCCATCAGGAAGAAGAATTAAGCACAAGTTCAGCCTGCCCCCCAGAACCAGAAGAGGGCCTGAAGAAATCCTGCACTTATGCGGCCAGGTCCCAAAAAAGCGAGTTGAAAAATGGAGCTCAGGGGCACTGCAATTCACAAACCTGCAGAGTTTTAAATGATACCTCTCGTCCACAAATATATTAAGGGAAGGCAACGAAGAGGCTTTGAAAGCAAGGTAGAATTGCAGGAAACAGATTTCAGGAGGTAGATTCGAATCGCCTTGAAAGCACATGAAAAGCGGCCAAACGTGGACAATGATGCCCTTGGCCAAAAAGGGCGTGTGCGTTTTTTCCTGAATATATTCAGGAAAAAACGCATACGCCCTTTTTGGCCAACCAAGCAACCTGGAAAGGCAAATCAGCGCTCCAAAGAAGTCTCGCTTCCCAGCGGGCAAAAGGGCCATGCGGAAAAAGGTGTCCAAACCAGAAGTGCAGGACCGGCCATGGAGAAATGGGAGCCTTGCTATGCTGATGGGTGGGATGTAAATTCCCAACAGCCACTCTGGAGACGTGTACGGTATGTTCTGAAACATCTAAAAAACACAGCTTGGAGAGCATAGGGCACTTCCACTCATGGGCGTATAAATTGGGAAAACTAAAAATCAGCAAGACACAGGCACCCCAAAGTTTAGGGCTGCTCTGTTGACAAGAACCCCCACTTCATTACACCTTAAATATCCTAGGAAAGAGAAAAATGGATAAAGAAGTTGTGGTCCTCATGTACAATGGAATATCACTCAGCCATGAAATCAACGTCATAAGGCTAGTAGCAGCACGATGAGTGGATTTAGGTACGATGATTCTAAGTGAAATAAGTCACACAGAAAAAGACACTTATCATAAGATATCACTTATAGAGGGAATGTAAAAACCGCTACACTTGAACTGAATTGCAAAACAGAACAGAGTCACACGTTTAGAAAACACACTATGGCTGCTGAACGGGAAAGGTGAGGTGGGGTGATGCATAAAACAAGGGTTTCAAATTAGCTCAGATACCGTTCCATAAACCCAATATGTAAGAGACAAGACCTATTCCTTTTTCAGTGAACTGGACTCAACACCCCCTATTCACCGCACAAGAATATATCTGACTAGTAAGAATCTTCAAACCTATGTATTGATATCTCTCTGTAAGTGAGTCAAGGGGGTGTAAAGCGGCATAAACACAGCCGTGAAAAGCAGCTAAACCCCATTATAAAAATAAATTACTTTTCAAAACCAGTGAAACAAAGACAGTGAAAGAGAGAGAAATTCTTACAAAATTCGTTCAGGGGCTGTGATGCAACCTGGATTGACCATATCTAGACCCACAGCTGATTGAGACATAAGGGTGGACACTCTTGGGGCTGAGAGGTTCGGTGAGGTTGGGGGAGCCAACGCAGACCCTTTCAAGTAATACTGCATGGTACCCATCCCATGGGTCCCAAATCTCCAGGTTCAAGGGCATCTTCCTACATCGAAAACATGCATGAGAAACCCAGAAGATGGTTCACCGTGTGATCGGGTAAGGTTTCTAAAACGCACCTCATTTCTCATCTCCTTGGCTCGGGTTCGCCATTCCAGCCGATTTACTAGCCATCTCCCTCCTTGGAGAATCAGCACCTTTAACCTCCTGTTCCGTACAGGTTGCAATTTGTCCTGAGGATGAACGGGAAGAGGGGGAACCAATGAGAGACTAGCTCTAGATGTTGGGACAGGCACAGGTCACTCTATTTTCCCATCAGGAAGAAGAATTAAGCACAAGCTCACCCTGCCCCCCAGAACCAGAAGAGGGCCTGAAGCAATCCTGCGCTTTTGCGGCCAGCTCCCAAAAAAGCGAGTTGAAAAATGGAGCTCAGGGGCACTGCAATTCACAAACCTGCAGAGTTTTAAATGATACCTCTCGTCCACAAATATATTAAGGGAAGACAACGAAGAGGCTTTGAAAGCAAGGCAGAATTGCAGGAAACAGATTTCAGGAGGTAGATTCGAATCGCCTTGAAAGCACATGAAAAGCGGCAAAACGGGGACAATGATGCCCTTGGCCAAAAAGGGCGTATGTGATTCTTCCTGAACATATTCAGGAAATAACGCATACGCCCTTGTTGGCCAACCAAGCAACCTGGAAAGGCAAATCAGCGCTCCAAAGAAGTCTCGCTTCCCAGCGGGCAAAAGGGCCATGCGGAAAAAAGTGTCCAAACCAGAAACGCTGGACCGGCCATGGAGAAATGGGAGCCTTGCTACGCTGATGGGTGGGATGTAAGTTGCCAACAGCCACTCTGGAGACGTGTACGGTGTGTTCGGAAACATCTAAAAAACACAGCTTGGAGAGCATAGGGCACTTCCACTCATGGGCGTATAAATTGGGAAAACTAAAAATCAGCAAGACACAGGCACCCCAAAGTTTAGGGCTGCTCTGTTGACAAGAACCCCCACTTCATTACACCTTAAATATCCTAGGAAAGAGAAAAATGGATAAAGAAGTTGTGGTCCTCATGTACAATGGAATATCACTCAGCCATGAAATCCACGTCATAAGGCTAGTAGCAGCACGATGAGTGGATTTAGGTACGACGATTCTAAGTGAAATAAGTCACACAGAAAAAGACACTTATCATAAGATATCACTTATAGAGGGAATGTAAAAACCGCTACACTTGAACTGAATTGCAAAACAGAACAGAGTCACACGTTTAGAAAACACACTATGGCTGCGGAACGGGAAAGGTGAGGTGGGGTGATGCATAAAACAAGGGTTTCAAATTAGCTCAGATACCGTTCCATAAACCCAATATGTAAGAGACAAGACCTATTCCTTTTTCAGTGAACTGGACTCAACACCCCGTATTCACCGCACAAGAATATA
The DNA here is from genome assembly GCF_949987535.1 of Balaenoptera acutorostrata. Lineage (NCBI taxonomy): Eukaryota > Metazoa > Chordata > Mammalia > Artiodactyla > Balaenopteridae > Balaenoptera > Balaenoptera acutorostrata. The sequence goes on from NW_026645928.1 coordinate 109,471, forward strand.
TCTGACTAGTAAGAATCTTCAAACCTATGTATTGATATCTCTCTGTAAGTGAGTCAAGGGTGTGTAAAGCGGCATAAACACAGCCGTGAAAAGCAGCTAAACCCCATTATAAAAATAAATTACTTTTCAAAACCAGTGAAACAAAGACAGTGAAAGAGAGAGAAATTCTTACAAAATTCGTTCAGGGGCTGTGATGCAACCTGGATTGACCATATCTAGACCCACAGCTGATTGAGACATAAGGGTGGACACTCTTGGGGCTGAGAGGTTCGGTGAGGTTGGGGGAGCCAACGCAGACCCTTTCAAGTAATACTGCATGGTACCCATCCCATGGGTCCCAAATCTCCAGGTTCAAGGGCATCTTCCTACATTGAAAACATGCATGAGAAACCCAGAAGATGGTACACCGTGTGATCGGGAAAGGTTTCTAAAACGCACCTCATTTCTCATCTCCTTGGCTCGGGTTCGCCATTCCAGCCACGTTACGAGCCATCTCCCTCCTTGGAGAATCAGCACCTTTAACCTCCTGTTCCGTACAGGTTGCAATTTGTCCTGAGGATGAACGGGAAGAGGGGGAACCAATGAGAGACTAGCTCTAGGTGTTGGGACAGGCACAGGTCACTCTATTTTCCCATCAGGAAGAAGAATTAAGCACAAGCTCAGCCTGCCCCCCAGAACCAGAAGAGGGCCTGAAGCAATCCTGCGCTTTTGCGGCCAGCTCCCAAAAAAGCGAGTTGAAAAATGGAGCTCAGGGGCACTGCAATTCACAAACCTGCAGAGTTTTAAATGATACCTCTCGTCCACAAATATATTAAGGGAAGGCAACGAAGAGGCTTTGAAAGCAAGGCAGAATTGCAGGAAACAGATTTCAGGAGGTAGATTCGAATCGCCTTGAAAGCACCTGAAAACCGGCCAAACGTGGACAATGAGGCCCTTGGCCAAAAAGGGCGTGTGCGTTTTTTCCTGAATATATTCAGGAAAAAACGCATACGCCCTTTTTGGCCAACCAAGCAACCTGGAAAGGCAAATCAGCGCTCCAAAGAAGTCTCGCTTCCCAGCGGGCAAAAGGGCCATGCGGAAAAAGGTGTCCAAACCAGAAATGCAGGACCGGCCATGGAGAAATGGGAGCCTTGCTACGCTGATGGGTGGGATGTAAATTGCCAACAGCCACTCTGGAGACGTGTACGGTGTGTTCTGAAACATCTAAAAAACACAGCTTGGAGAGCATAGGGCACTTCCACTCATGGGCGTATAAATTGGGAAAACTAAAAATCAGCAAGACACAGGCACCCCAAAGTTTAGGGCTGCTCTGTTGACAAGAACCCCCACTTCATTACACCTTAAATATCCTAGGAAAGAGAAAAATGGATAAAGAAGTTGTGGTCCTCATGTACAATGGAATATCACTCAGCCATGAAATCAACGTCATAAGGCTAGTAGCAGCAGGATGAGTGGATTTAGGTACGATGATTCTAAGTGAAATAAGTCACACAGAAAAAGACACTTATCCTAAGATATCACTTAGAGAGGGAATGTAAAAACCGCTACACTTGAACTGAATTGCAAAACAGAACAGAGTCACACGTTTAGAAAACACACTATGGCTGCTGAACGGGAAAGGTGAGGTGGGGTGATGCATAAAACAAGGGTTTCAAATTAGCTCAGATACCGTTCCACAAACCCAATATGTAACAGACAAGACCTATTCCTTTTTCAGTGAACTGGACTCAACACCTCCTATTCACCGCACAAGAATATATCTGACTAGTAAGAATCTTCAAACCTATGTATTGATATCTCTCTGTAAGTGAGTCAAGGGGGTGTAAAGCGGCATAGACACAGCCGTGAAAAGCAGCTAAACCCCATTATAAAAATAAATTACTTTTCAAAACCAGTGAAACAAAGACAGTGAAAGAGAGAGAAATTCTTACAAAATTCGTTCAGGGGCTGTGATGCAACCTGGATTGACCATATCTAGACCCACAGCTGATTGAGACATAAGGGTGGACACTCTTGGGGCTGAGAGGTTCGGTGAGGTTGGGTGAGCCAACGCAGACCCTTTCAAGTAATACTGCATGGTACCCATCCCATGGGTCCCAAATCTCCAGGTTCAAGGGCATCTTCCTACATCGAAAACATGCATGAGAAACCCAGAAGATGGTACACCGTGTGATCGGGAAAGGTTTCTAAAACGCACCTCATTTCTCATCTCCTTGGCTCGGGTTCGCCATTCCAGCCGATTTAGTAGCCATCTCCCTCCTTGGAGAATCAGCACCTTTAACCTCGTGTTCCCTACAGGTTGCAATTTGTCCTGAGGATGAACGGGAAGAGGGGGAACCAATGAGAGACTAGCTCTAGGGGTTGGGACAGGCACAGGTCACTCTATTTTCCCATCAGGAAGAAGAATTAAGCACAAGCTCAGCCTGCCCCCCAGAACCAGAAGAGGGCCTGAAGCAATCCTGCGCTTTTGCGGCCAGCTCCCAAAAAAGCGAGTTGAAAAATGGAGCTCAGGGGCACTGCAATTCACAAACCTGCAGAGTTTTAAATGATACCTCTCGTCCACAAATATATTAAGGGAAGGCAACGAAGAGGCTTTGAAAGCAAGGCAGAATTGCAGGAAACAGATTTCAGGAGGTAGATTCGAATCGCCTTGAAAGCACATGAAAAGCGGCAAAACGTGGACAATGATGCCCTTGGCCAAAAAGGGCGTATGCGTTTTTTCCTGAATATATTCAGGAAAAAACGCATACGCCCTTTTTGGCCAACCAAGCAACCTGGAAAGGCAAATCAGCGCTCCAAAGAAGTCTCGCTTCCCAGCGGGCAAAAGGGCCATGCGGAAAAAGGTGTCCAAACCAGAAATGCAGGACCGGCCATGGAGAAATGGGAGCCTTGCTATGCTGATGGGTGGGATGTAAATTCCCAACAGCCACTCTGGAGACGTGTACGGTATGTTCTGAAACATCTAAAAAACACAGCTTGGAGAGCATAGGGCACTTCCACTCATGGGCGTATAAATTGGGAAAACTAAAAATCAGCAAGACACAGGCACCCCAAAGTTTAGGGCTGCTCTGTTGACAAGAACCCCCACTTCATTACACCTTAAATATCCTAGGAAAGAGAAAAATGGATAAAGAAGTTGTGGTCCTCATGTACAATGGAATATCACTCAGCCATGAAATCAACGTCATAAGGCTAGTAGCAGCACGATGAGTGGATTTAGGTACGATGATTCTAAGTGAAATAAGTCACACAGAAAAAGACACTTATCATAAGATATCACTTATAGAGGGAATGTAAAAACCGCTACACTTGAACTGAATTGCAAAACAGAACAGAGTCACACGTTTAGAAAACACACTATGGCTGCTGAACGGGAAAGGTGAGGTGGGGTGATGCATAAAACAAGGGTTTCAAATTAGCTCAGATACCGTTCCATAAACCCAATATGTAAGAGACAAGACCTATTCCTTTTTCAGTGAACTGGACTCAACACCCCCTATTCACCGCACAAGAATATATCTGACTAGTAAGAATCTTCAAACCTATGTATTGATATCTCTCTGTAAGTGAGTCAAGGGGGTGTAAAGCGGCATAAACACAGCCGTGAAAAGCAGCTAAACCCCATTATAAAAATAAATTACTTTTCAAAACCAGTGAAACAAAGACAGTGAAAGAGAGAGAAATTCTTACAAAATTCGTTCAGGGGCTGTGATGCAACCTGGATTGACCATATCTAGACCCACAGCTGATTGAGACATAAGGGTGGACACTCTTGGGGCTGAGAGGTTCGGTGAGGTTGGGGGAGCCAACGCAGACCCTTTCAAGTAATACTGCATGGTACCCATCCCATGGGTCCCAAATCTCCAGGTTCAAGGGCATCTTCCTACATCGAAAACATGCATGAGAAACCCAGAAGATGGTTCACCGTGTGATCGGGTAAGGTTTCTAAAACGCACCTCATTTCTCATCTCCTTGGCTCGGGTTCGCCATTCCAGCCGATTTACTAGCCATCTCCCTCCTTGGAGAATCAGCACCTTTAACCTCCTGTTCCGTACAGGTTGCAATTTGTCCTGAGGATGAACGGGAAGAGGGGGAACCAATGAGAAACTAGCTCTAGATGTTGGGACAGGCACAGGTCACTCTATTTTCCCATCAGGAAGAAGAATTAAGCACAAGCTCACCCTGCCCCCCAGAACCAGAAGAGGGCCTGAAGCAATCCTGCGCTTTTGCGGCCAGCTCCCAAAAAAGCGAGTTGAAAAATGGAGCTCAGGGGCACTGCAATTCACAAACCTGCAGAGTTTTAAATGATACCTCTCGTCCACAAATATATTAAGGGAAGACAACGAAGAGGCTTTGAAAGCAAGGCAGAATTGCAGGAAACAGATTTCAGGAGGTAGATTCGAATCGCCTTGAAAGCACATGAAAAGCGGCCAAACGTGGACAATGATGCCCTTGGCCAAAAAGGGCGTATGTGATTCTTCCTGAACATATTCAGGAAATAACGCATACGCCCTTGTTGGCCAACCAAGCAACCTGGAAAGGCAAATCAGCGCTCCAAAGAAGTCTCGCTTCCCAGCGGGCAAAAGGGCCATGCGGAAAAAAGTGTCCAAACCAGAAACGCTGGACCGGCCATGGAGAAATGGGAGCCTTGCTACGCTGATGGGTGGGATGTAAGTTGCCAACAGCCACTCTGGAGACGTGTACGGTGTGTTCGGAAACATCTAAAAAACACAGCTTGGAGAGCATAGGGCACTTCCACTCATGGGCGTATAAATTGGGAAAACTAAAAATCAGCAAGACACAGGCACCCCAAAGTTTAGGGATGCTCTGTTGACAAGAACCCCCACTTCATTACACCTTAAATATCCTAGGAAAGAGAAAAATGGATAAAGAAGTTGTGGTCCTCATGTACAATGGAATATCACTCAGCCATGAAATCCACGTCATAAGGCTAGTAGCAGCACGATGAGTGGATTTAGGTACGACGATTCTAAGTGAAATAAGTCACACAGAAAAAGACACTTATCATAAGATATCACTTATAGAGGGAATGTAAAAACCGCTACACTTGAACTGAATTGCAAAACAGAACAGAGTCACACGTTTAGAAAACACACTATGGCTGCTGAACGGGAAAGGTGAGGTGGGGTGATGCATAAAACAAGGGTTTCAAATTAGCTCAGATACCGTTCCATAAACCCAATATGTAAGAGACAAGACCTATTCCTTTTTCAGTGAACTGGACTCAACACCCCGTATTCACCGCACAAGAATATATCTGACTAGTAAGAATCTTCAAACCTATGTATTGATATCTCTCTGTAAGTGAGTCAAGGGTGTGTAAAGCGGCATAAACACAGCCGTGAAAAGCAGCTAAACCCCATTATAAAAATAAATTTCTTTTCAAAACCAGTGAAACAAAGACAGTGAAAGAGAGAGAAATTCTTACAAAATTCGTTCAGGGGCTGTGATGCAACCTGGATTGACCATATCTAGACCCACAGCTGATTGAGACATAAGGGTGGACACTCTTGGGGCTGAGAGGTTCGGTGAGGTTGGGGGAGCCAACGCAGACCCTTTCAAGTAATACTGCATGGTACCCATCCCATGGGTCCCAAATCTCCAGGTTCAAGGGCATCTTCCTACATTGAAAACATGCATGAGAAACCCAGAAGATGGTACACCGTGTGATCGGGAAAGGTTTCTAAAACGCACCTCATTTCTCATCTCCTTGGCTCGGGTTCGCCATTCCAGCCACTTTACGAGCCATCTCCCTCCTTGGAGAATCAGCACCTTTAACCTCCTGTTCCGTACAGGTTGCAATTTGTCCTGAGGATGAACGGGAAGAGGGGGAACCAATGAGAGACTAGCTCTAGGTGTTGGGACAGGCACAGGTCACTCTATTTTCCCATCAGGAAGAAGAATTAAGCACAAGCTCAGCCTGCCCCCCAGAACCAGAAGAGGGCCTGAAGCAATCCTGCGCTTTTGCGGCCAGCTCCCAAAAGAGCGAGTTGAAAAATGGAGCTCAGGGGCACTGCAATTCACAAACCTGCAGAGTTTTAAATGATACCTCTCGTCCACAAATATATTAAGGGAAGGCAATGAAGAGGCTTTGAAAGCAAGGCAGAATTGCAGGAAACAGATTTCAGGAGGTAGATTCGAATCGCCTTGAAAGCACCTGAAAAGCGGCAAAACGTGGACAATGATGCCCTTGGCCAAAAAGGGCGTATGCGTTTTTTCCTGAATATATTCAGGAAAAAACGCATACGCCCTTTTTGGCCAACCAAGCAACCTGGAAAGGCCAATCAGCGCTCCAAAGAAGTCTCGCTTCCCAGCGGGCAAAAGGGCCATGCGGAAAAAAGTGTCCAAACCAGAAATGCAGGACCGACCATGGAGAAATGGGAGCCTTGCTACGCTGATGGGTGGGATGTAAATTGCCAACAGCCACTCTGGAGAAGTGTACGGTGTGTTCTGAAACATCTAAAAAACACAGCTTGGAGAACATAGGGCACTTCCACTCATGGGCGTATAAATTGGGAAAACTAAAAATCAGCAAGACACAGGCACCCCAAAGTTTAGGGCTGCTCTGTTGACAAGAACCCCCACTTCATTACACCTCAAATATCCTAGGAAAGAGAAAAATGGATAAAGAAGTTGGGGTCCTCATGTACAATGGAATATCACTCAGCCATGAAATCAACGTCATAAGGCTAGTAGCAGCACGATGAGTGGATTTAGGTACGACGATTCTAAGTGAAATAAGTCACACAGAAAAAGACACTTATCCTAAGATATCACTTAGAGAGGGAATGTAAAAACCGCTAAACTTGAACTGAATTACAAAACAGAACAGAGTCACACGTTTAGGAAACACACTATGGCTGCTGAACGGGAAAGGTGAGGTGGGGTGATGCATAAAACAAGGGTTTCAAATTAGCTCAGATACCGTTCCATAAACCCAATATGTAAGAGACAAGACCTATTCCTTTTTCAGTGAACTGGACTCAACACCCCCTATTCACCGCACAAGAATATATCTGACTAGTAAGAATCTTCAAACCTATGTATTGATATCTCTCCGTAAGTGAGTCAAGGGGGTGTAAAGCGGCATAAACACAGCCGTGAAAAGCAGCTAAACCCCATTATAAAAATAAATTACTTTTCAAAACCCGTGAAACAAAGACAGTGAAAGAGAGAGAAATTCTTACAAAATTCGTTCAGGGGCTGTGATGCAACCTGGATTGACCATATCTAGACCCACAGCTGATTGAGACATAAGGGTGGACACTCTTGGGGCTGAGAGGTTCGGTGAGGTTGGGTGAGCCAATGCAGACCCTTTCAAGTAATACTGCATGGTACCCATCCCATGGGTCCCAAATCTCCAGGTTCAAGGGCATCTTCCTACGTCGAAAACAGGCATGAGAAACCCAGAAGATGGTACACCGTGTGATCGGGAAAGGTTTCTAAAACGCACCTCATTTCTCATCTCCTTTGCTCGGGTTCGCCATTCCAGCCGATTTACTAGCCATCTCCCTCCTTGGAGAATCAGCACCTTTAACCTCCTGTTCCGTACAGGTTGCAATTTGTCCTGAGGATGAACGGGAAGAGGGGGAACCAATGAGAGACTAGCTCTAGGTGTTGGGACAGGCACAGGTCACTCTATTTTCCCATCAGGAAGAAGAATTAAGCACAAGCTCAGCCTGCCCCCCAGAACCAGAAGAGGGCCTGAAGCAATCCTGCGCTTTTGCGGCCAGCTCCCAAAAAAGCGAGTTGAAAAATGGAGCTCAGGGGCACTGCAATTCACAAACCTGCAGAGTTTTAAATGATACCACTCGTCCACAAATATATTAAGGGAAGGCAACGAAGAGGCTTTGAAAGCAAGGTAGAATTGCAGGAAACAGATTTCAGGAGGTAGATTCGAATCGCCTTGAAAGCACATGAAAAGCGGCAAAACGTGGACAATGATGCCCTTGGCCAAAAAGGGCGTATGCGTTTTTTCCTGAATATATTCAGGGAAAAACGCATACGCCCTTTTTGGCCAACCAAGCAACCTGGAAAGGCCAATCAGCGCTCCAAAGAAGTCTCGCTTCCCAGCGGGCAAAAGGGCCATGCGGAAAAAAGTGTCCAAACCAGAAATGCAGGACCGGCCATGGAGAAATGGGAGCCTTGCTATGCTGATGGGTGGGATGTAAATTCCCAACAGCCACTCTGGAGACGTGTACGGTATGTTCTGAAACATCTAAAAAACACAGCTTGGAGAGCATAGGGCACTTCCACTCATGGGCGTATAAATTGGGAAAACTAAAAATCAGCAAGACACAGGCACCCCAAAGTTTAGGGCTGCTCTGTTGACAAGAACCCCCACTTCATTACACCTTAAATATCCTAGGAAAGAGAAAAATGGATAAAGAAGTTGTGGTCCTCATGTACAATGGAATATCACTCAGCCATGAAATCAACGTCATAAGGCTAGTAGCAGCACGATGAGTGGATTTAGGTACGATGATTCTAAGTGAAATAAGTCACACAGAAAAAGACACTTATCATAAGATATCACTTATAGAGGGAATGTAAAAACCGCTACACTTGAACTGAATTGCAAAACAGAACAGAGTCACACGTTTAGAAAACACACTATGGCTGCTGAACGGGAAAGGTGAGGTGGGGTGATGCATAAAACAAGGGTTTCAAATTAGCTCAGATACCGTTCCATAAACCCAATATGTAAGAGACAAGACCTATTCCTTTTTCAGTGAACTGGACTCAACACCCCCTATTCACCGCACAAGAATATATCTGACTAGTAAGAATCTTCAAACCTATGTATTGATATCTCTCTGTAAGTGAGTCAAGGGGGTGTAAAGCGGCATAAACACAGCCGTGAAAAGCAGCTAAACCCCATTATAAAAATAAATTACTTTTCAAAACCAGTGAAACAAAGACAGTGAAAGAGAGAGAAATTCTTACAAAATTCGTTCAGGGGCTGTGATGCAACCTGGATTGACCATATCTAGACCCACAGCTGATTGAGACATAAGGGTGGACACTCTTGGGGCTGAGAGGTTCGGTGAGGTTGGGGGAGCCAACGCAGACCCTTTCAAGTAATACTGCATGGTACCCATCCCATGGGTCCCAAATCTCCAGGTTCAAGGGCATCTTCCTACATCGAAAACATGCATGAGAAACCCAGAAGATGGTTCACCGTGTGATCGGGTAAGGTTTCTAAAACGCACCTCATTTCTCATCTCCTTGGCTCGGGTTCGCCATTCCAGCCGATTTACTAGCCATCTCCCTCCTTGGAGAATCAGCACCTTTAACCTCCTGTTCCGTACAGGTTGCAATTTGTCCTGAGGATGAACGGGAAGAGGGGGAACCAATGAGAAACTAGCTCTAGATGTTGGGACAGGCACAGGTCACTCTATTTTCCCATCAGGAAGAAGAATTAAGCACAAGCTCACCCTGCCCCCCAGAACCAGAAGAGGGCCTGAAGCAATCCTGCGCTTTTGCGGCCAGCTCCCAAAAAAGCGAGTTGAAAAATGGAGCTCAGGGGCACTGCAATTCACAAACCTGCAGAGTTTTAAATGATACCTCTCGTCCACAAATATATTAAGGGAAGACAACGAAGAGGCTTTGAAAGCAAGGCAGAATTGCAGGAAACAGATTTCAGGAGGTAGATTCGAATCGCCTTGAAAGCACATGAAAAGCGGCCAAACGTGGACAATGATGCCCTTGGCCAAAAAGGGCGTATGTGATTCTTCCTGAACATATTCAGGAAATAACGCATACGCCCTTGTTGGCCAACCAAGCAACCTGGAAAGGCAAATCAGCGCTCCAAAGAAGTCTCGCTTCCCAGCGGGCAAAAGGGCCATGCGGAAAAAAGTGTCCAAACCAGAAACGCTGGACCGGCCATGGAGAAATGGGAGCCTTGCTACGCTGATGGGTGGGATGTAAGTTGCCAACAGCCACTCTGGAGACGTGTACGGTGTGTTCGGAAACATCTAAAAAACACAGCTTGGAGAGCATAGGGCACTTCCACTCATGGGCGTATAAATTGGGAAAACTAAAAATCAGCAAGACACAGGCACCCCAAAGTTTAGGGATGCTCTGTTGACAAGAACCCCCACTTCATTACACCTTAAATATCCTAGGAAAGAGAAAAATGGATAAAGAAGTTGTGGTCCTCATGTACAATGGAATATCACTCAGCCATGAAATCCACGTCATAAGGCTAGTAGCAGCACGATGAGTGGATTTAGGTACGACGATTCTAAGTGAAATAAGTCACACAGAAAAAGACACTTATCATAAGATATCACTTATAGAGGGAATGTAAAAACCGCTACACTTGAACTGAATTGCAAAACAGAACAGAGTCACACGTTTAGAAAACACACTATGGCTGCTGAACGGGAAAGGTGAGGTGGGGTGATGCATAAAACAAGGGTTTCAAATTAGCTCAGATACCGTTCCATAAACCCAATATGTAAGAGACAAGACCTATTCCTTTTTCAGTGAACTGGAGTCAACACA